>NC_056729.1:1594162835-1594247835 GCF_019279795.1 Protopterus annectens
TTAACTCTTTGTTTGTTTCCTATTTTATTTATTCCATCCATAATCTTACATTTAGGGTTGTTTGTTTCACAACTGCTCTACCTCAAATTACTGTCTTGCATGCCTCTTATCCACTGTGCCACATAGATAGACAAAGTGTACATTCTAAATCCCAACATTCTCCATCATAGATTCATAGGTTCATAGATTAGTACTATGCTAGCTGCCCTTGTGGGCAATTTTAAGCCTAGCTGATTACCCCATGTGAGACTCACCCTACAACTTCTGTGTGTAACACCTTAACCATTATGCCATCTGTAGCGTGTATAAGTAGAGGAAGGCCTTCTCTTGCTCAAGTCAGCCCTCCTCTACTTATTCTTTCTATCTTGTCCTTCCAATCAAACTTCTCCCATACTTTGTGTATTAGTGTCAATTGTCTAGCCTACATATGTAATTGTATTTCTTAACCGTTACAGCACAAAGGGTAATATCTTTCATTTTACAATTTCATTCTTGACCATGAGGAAGATTATTCTACTCTGCCTTATGTGTAACATTTCTTTAACTCTTTCTTCTAAATGATATATTTCCTGATCTAATTTTATATACCATTGGGTATGCCTTACTTCGCACACATTTGTCTCCATTCTGATCTCATGTTTATTGGTTCTTAGGTGTATATAAGGGTAACAAGTATTGGGGCCTTTATAAGCTTAATCATGTATCCAAATGTATTCCATGAGTTTTTTGAGCCTTAGTGGTTATTTAAAGGGATATATGTATCAGTTCATAGGTGTATCCCCAACTTTCGATCCACTTTCCTATTCATGTTGTAAAAGACTTGTTACAGAAGAATCTTAGACCTAACTGCTTCAAAAATACGAATGGCTTGGTTGTTAGTCTAGTATACACTTATGGACCTATAAATCTTGCACTATCTTACATATACACCTTAAAACAATCTCTAAGGCACATATACTTGTGGGATACACTTTGCATGCTTGACTAGGCTTAAAAAAAGCCTAAGTGGTAGTTAGCTTAGTATACACCTGTGAACCTATGAAACTAATTACTCTTTTTAATTGTAACATATGGTCATCCAAAATAGCATGCAGCTTTTCTTCATACCCCTTTCTTTAAAATATATTTTATTACCTGCATCATTTTTTTAATCAGTAATAAGAATAAATATTGTGACAGAGGACACCATCTTTCTATCTTACCACTTCAGATAACTCTGGATTTATTGTTATTCTACCTTTGTGTGGATTAGATGAGACTTCTACTCCCTGTAACCATCTTCCTTTTCCACTATCTGTTCAACTATTTCCATCACAAAGTCTCATTTTACCTCATCAGTTGTTTTGTGTGCCTGTCAGTATAATCCCTTTGGAAACACTATTATTATAGCTTTAGTCATGGATGCCAGCAGTATGCACTTTTCCAGTATGACATCATACATCTTTGCCATAGTCCTTATTATATCTATCCCACATATTTGTAAATTCCCATTGGATAACCACTTAGTCCTCCAGCTTTTCCTCCTTTCAAGTGCTTTATGTCCACCAGAACATCACTTGTCAGTCGTTTTGTGTATTTCTACCTTCGCTTCCTCTAAAATCTTTTTATTCCATACAAAATGTATCCTTTCCTCTGTTTTTACACTATAAATCAGTACCTTATGTTTCTTATTCTTTAATTTCCAGTCTACCATTTTCACATCTATTTCTCCCTTTACCCACAAATTTACCTCTTTCTTCTCAATTCTGCATCCGTCTCTTTTCAATATTCCTCACCTTCCCTTGTTATTATTTTATTCTGCCCTTTTGAACTCTAATACCCTTCCTTTTCCTGTTGTAGACCTATATAACTCTTCCTTCATGTGTTTATCTTATTTTTTCACATTTTCTTTCCCTTTCTTCACATCCTGTATGTCACGGTATTTTACAGCTCCATGCTGCTTTCATTCCATCCCATCAGTGACCATCATCCCCATCATGCTCACTCAACAGAACATGGTCTGAGCCTGGTCTGTGTAGTATCCTTTGACCTCTAGTAAGATTAGAAAGAGTCTCAGTAGATAAGATGCTCTGCTTGCTTACCTGAAGTCATGTCTCAAAACTCTCATTTTCTCCACCAGCACCTTTTGACATCTTCAGTGCACCTCTGCTTTCCCATATAACCTATCCAACTCTGGCTCTAGAACTTTATTAAAGTCCCCCTCCCTCAATTATACAACTATGTGCCTTTTGTCAGAACTTTCCCATTTCCTATATTCATTACTGCAAGACTGAATCACTATGAATTGCTCACTTTTCCAATTTTATACAAAATCCATCTCTTTATTGAGTCTTTTGAGGCATTATGGTACTGCTTATGCATTTTGGTCACAACATTTAACTCCAGCCACATGACCCCTTTAAAGTCTCCTACCACTCCCACCTTCCTACCAACATACTTGTGCACCATTTATTTATGTCTCCCAGGACCTTCCACATCTGATCCTTTCTTTTCCTTTTCTTCTTCCTCTCAGGCCTTGCAGCAAGTCATTCTCCCACCCTTTCCTACACTATTGTGCAATCATCCTTTGTCCTCTCCCCCCTGCATAACTTCAAAACCCCCCTTCCTGCATGCCAATACATTCTCTCTCTCTCTCTCCCCATTTGGACCACCATATGACACCAGCATAGCCCATGCTACTGCCCTTCACACATTTCCTACTCTACCACCCCCTTCACCCACTGCATACATCTCCCATGCCCACCCAAAAGTATTTCAAACCAGTTCCAGTGAACCCTCTTTTGGCCCCTTAACACAGAATACCCCTGGCCAACAATAGCCTTTTTCCTTCAGATCTACAGCTTCCCTCTTCTTTAGCACAAGTTCCTACTGGAAAGCTAAGTTTATTTTTTCATGCAGCAACTTAGCCAAAACCCTCCACCCTTTTAACCTGAATGTTAATGTCTGCCCACTTCCCAAAATGCAACTCTCATCTCCTCCCTCTCCTACTTCTCAAGGCCTTCCTGACCCTCCTTTGGAGACCCTTAACTATGTTGACCCAAAATATCAAGCACATGTCCCTCTCTAAGTGGCCTAAGTAAATTACAGCCACCATAGGGCACCACAATGAAACAAGCAACCTGTACTTCTGTGCCTAACCAAGTTCTGTAAACTCACATCGACTATAACTTGCTGCTCTACATGCCCTGTCCCTACACATTCCCAATACCAATAACCATGCACTTTTCTGTTTTTTACAAACTGATAGCCCTCCCCCTTTGGACCTTCATTTCTCTCCTCACTTTTAACAATATGTACCCACTGGCTGTGCATCCAAAGAAGCTACCTGCATGCATCATAGAGCTATGCGCAGAACCCCATAATAAAGCCATGACCCACATTTACACCTTTTTAAAGCTTCATATGCTCCCATGACTCATTATGAAGCACATAACCTCCAAATAACATTACATGCTCCTAACCTCCCCCTCTTTCCCATAATCTTTAACTAATATTTGCAAAGTCCCGCACATATAACTTCACCACACCATTCCATCATGCAGTGCAACATACACTTTCCTATCCATATTATGTAAGAAACCACTGCATATGACCCTAAACTTTCTTCATAGGTTCATAGGTTCATAGGTGCATACTAGGCTAATGGCCCTGGAGCCTTTACAAGCCCAGCCCATAGGATTACCCTGGCATCATGCCACCCGACCTTAGTTCCCAGTGCCTCTGTCAAGTAGAGCCACTGGAGTGATCCCCAGGGTGAATTTTCTATTTCCCAACCACTCATCAAGATTTCTCTTGAAGAGGGCAAGTGAGGTGCTCTGCTTGACATGTATGGGAAGTCTATTTCAGTCCATGGGCAGTCTCTGAGTTATAAACCTGTCCCTCCAGCATGTTTGGTTGATTGTGGAAATGAGGTTGAGGTCTCTGGAGCGTGTGGTGTAGAGGGATTGGGATTTCCTTAGCTGTAGCATTTCTAACAGAGCTGGGTCAGACATGGCTTTGTAAGTCAAGCAGAGATCACCTCTAAGTAGGTGATATGAGACAGAGAATAGTTGGAGTTTTTTGAGTCTGTCCATATAAGACAAGTGTTTAAGGCCTAGGATCCTCTTTGTGAAGTACTTTTGTGGCCTCTCCAGTTGTTTCAGGTGTCTAGTGAGGTACATGCCAAATGGGGCAATGTACTCAATGATTGGCCTAATGAGGGAAGAGTAGATGGAGACAGTAACTCTTTCTTCCTGGATGCAAAACTCTTTGTAATGAGATGTGCCATTTCTGACCACAGTGGCAATGTGGTGGTCAAAAGAGAGGTTGCTGAAAACCTGTGTTCTCAGATCTCTTATCACACCTTCTGTGTTCAGTGGACTACCATAGATGTGGTAATTCAAGGGAACTGTTTTTTTCCCAAGGGGATGATGACACATTTTTGGCATTGAGCTTAAGGCCATGGTTCTGACACCAGTCACTAGTCTCAGTGAGCACTTTCTGTAGGATGTCAACATCACATGGGGGGTTAATAATACCTCCCAACTTGCAATCATCTGCGGACTTTGTCAGTCATAGTACCTTCATGTTGGCCTGGACTTCAGAGAAGTAGCTACCAAACAGGAGAGGACCCAGGACCGAACTCTGTGGGTCTGCAGTCTGACTTGGAGTCAGCTACTTTCACACTGTGGGTTCTATCTGTGAGCCAGTTTGCAACCCACCTAGTGATATATGGGTTGCTGCCTAGCTTAGTGAGTTTTTCTATGATTCCTGAGTGGGGAATGGTATCAAAGGCCTTGGCCAGATAAAGGTAGGCTGTATGAACCACCTTGGCTTCATCCACACCTCTGGAGACTGACTCAAAGAAGTTGACCAAGTTGAGCAGGCATGATCTACCCTTCACAAAACCAAATTGTATGGGATCCAGAGTTTGGAGAGTCCCTATATCCTTGTTTATTAGGTCCATGACGATGCGTTCCATAGCTTTGCATATCAGACTAGTCAGGCTAATGGGGCGATAGTTCCCAGGGTCTGTAGTCACTCCTCCTTTGTGGAGAGGGATGACTGTAGCAGTGCACCATTTGGTAGGGACAAAGCCTGAGGTAAGGCTGTGATTGAACAGGGCACGCAGGTGAGGTGCGAGTTCACTCTGTAGTTCATGTAGAACACAGCCAGGGATATTGTCAGGTCCCATAGAAGCTGTATTCTAGCCCTTGGACAGTGCTGTTTTAACCTGTGCAGCAGTAATACTGGGGGCCTGGCAATCTACTGGTATTGTGATTGATCCTTTGAGGGGGAGAGGGGTAAAGTTGGCACTGAATCTGTTGGCCAGTATATTGGCAATATCTGTTGCCTTGGTATAGGAGGTACAATTGTGCAGTAGCTCAGAGCAAATCCTGGTATTGCCATGGAGATTCTTTACATAACTATAGAAGACCTTGTGGCTGTCTTTACTATCTGCTGCAATTCTGTTTTCATAGCTTTAGAGGATTTGATGAGGGATCTCAACTTTTGTTGAGTCTGATAAGGGAGCTTTTCCAGTCTTGGGACTTTACCTTATTCCGCATCAGTTTCCTCCTTCTGTTATATGGTTTGTTTATGGCAGGGGACCACCAGATTGGTTTCCTTTTTTTGGAGGAGAACGTCTTGGTTCTATTGGGTATGGCGAGATCCATGCATTTGTGTACATGTTCATACAGTGCATTGGTGTATGGGTCGGTGGTCATGCAACTATTCTCCATTTGCATGAGTGCCATGAAGTTAGCCACCTCTGTTTTTAGGAGCGCAAAGTTAGTTTTTGGAGAAGTTTTTCATAGTGGTTACCTTTGCAGGGGCAGTGGGAGGGATGTGGATTTCCAATGTGATTAGTTTGTGGTTGGATCTAACCAGGGAGAAGTTGACTATTGGTATTTCCCATGTTAGTAATGACCAGGTCAAGGATATTTCTACCTCTAGTGGGAGTAAGAACAAGCTGGTCCAGGGCACTGGAATTAATGAATTCCAGGAATTGTTGGGCAAGTGTATTGGTACATGAGTAGTTTTCCCAGTTAATGGAGGGTTAGTTGAAGTTGCCCAGTATGAGAGTGTTAGATTGGACCCTAATATTTTCCAGGGTGCTTAGGAACACGGAGTGTGAGTCTTGGGACATGGTTGGGGATCTGTAGCAGGCTACGACCTGAGTCAGTGTTTTACCCAATGTTAGCTGCACCTGAGTATCTCAGATGTGTTATGTTTGGCTACCAGTCTAGAGGTGTGCACATCCTTTATGAATATGGAAACACCACCGTCTTTGGAGCTTCAGTCCAAGTTCTGGAGCCAGAAAGAGTAGAATGAGTTATAGCCTGGTAGTGCAGGGGTGCTTTTTGCTGCCTTGAACCAGGTCTCAGTTACAGCACAAATAACAATGTTCTCTATTTAAAGGAGTGCTTCGAGTGAGTGCATTTTGAGATTTAGACTTCTAGCATTGAGCAGCATGACCCTCATATTGCATTTATTTGTATCTGTTACAGTGGTAATTTGGTCTTTGGAACACTGCCTAGAAAAGGCACTATTGGGGTGGCAAGAGCTTTGGCTAGTATCCGTAAGCTCAGGGCTGACAGATGCAGTCCATCTCTGGCAAAGCACTGAGGCCTGTCAATCATGTCATCCCAGGCAGACAGATAATGGATCCCCTTAGAATGACACCAGAAACTTGGCCAATTGTTGAAATCAATCATTTTTTGCATGTACTGTGGTATCATTCTGGGTGATGGTAGGATGCTGTTAGGGCTAGGGTCATACTCGCCTGCGTTACATAATCTGAGAGCACCTCCATGTCTCTTTGCATGTAGTCCAAGGAGGTACATCTCAGGTCATTCACACCCACATGTACAATGACAGAGTCATACTTGTACCTGTTGTTGAGGGACCTGAGTGCATGCGTTATGTGGTGGAAAATGGCACCTGACAGGCAGCTGACTGTTACTTTCTCCTTATTAAACCAAGTGAGTGGGACATCAGTGTGCCTCACTATCGAGTCACCTATGACTAGTGTGTTGGGCATATTGTTTTGCCTTAGGGGCTTTGGTTGAGTGGCACACTGTTTAGGAGAGTTATGTTTCTTGTGATTAGTGTTGTGTTGTGGTGGTCAAGTGCGTTTCTGCCTTGGAGGTCTCTGCTGTTTAGGTAGATATTTAATGAAAGCCTCCGCAAAAGTGGTTGTGTGGTTTGTTATTTTATGTGAAGGCAGCACTGGTGTGTGTTTTGGAGGGCTATGTGCTCCATGTGGTGTGGTGGAAGTGTTGACCTTCTCCTCTTGACCAGCTGTTCTGGTCTTGGCTGGAGAGTGCGTGGCTTCCAGTTTGGATATATAAGTACATCTATCACAAGTCTGAGGGTTGGGAGGTAAGAGGAGAGGGTTGTCAGTGTACATGAGGCAGTTGCTACATTACCTCAGGATGCCCAGGTTCACCAGGTTAATAGGAAAGCACAGGGAACTGACTTTTAGACATGCCTGGAGGGGTGGGCATCCCACTAACGTTTTCTCTGATATCCAGTAATACAATCTCTTTACTTTTCCAGCTGTATAGTTGGACCCTGTTTATCCAATAAGACATTTCTTTGACCCTTTCAAAACAATCATTTGGTCATTTACAGCAACTATTAATTTAAAACAACTGCACAGCTGATTTTCAAAACCTACAGTTATGAAATAAAGCTAACCATAGCTGGGTCAATAAACAGTTCATTACTGCATAGAATTTCTCCACCAAACAAAAAGTTTATAAGTACACTTAGATGCATTTTTAACAGTGAAGGAAGAAAGAAGCATGAATGAACAGTTTCCTTACACAGCACTCAGACAGACAACTATGACGCAAATAAACCCACAAACTCTTGCCCTCCCAGGAAATGACAAGCTCAGTATTACTTTCCCAATCATTTACTCTAAAGGAAACCTTCAAATTTCTTAAGATGCTCTATGCCTATTGCAAGAACATTTTAATGAAAACTGTGCTTCTAATCATAGCAAGTGCATTTGTTAGCATAATTTCTAAGAACATAGCAAAAAAAAAAAAAGGTAAAAGAAACTTTTTATTACGACAAACACCATGTCCAGTATCTATTTTCATTGGTGGAAGGGTTACAAAATCCTGCCATTTATATAAGATTAGCTACAAATGTTTCTATCCAAACACATTTATATACTTAACATTATAAAGCTATGTCAAACCCACAGCTGTTGGACATGCTCCACTTAAAGAAATCCCAATCCCTCCGAGCTACATGCTCTAGGGACCTAAACCTTGTCAACACAATAAACAGAACATGCCGGAGGGATAGATTCCTGTCCCAGAGACTTCCCATACTCCGGAATAAACTACCTATCTATATCAAACAAAGCTCCTCATTAGCACTCTTTAAGAAAAATCTTGATGATTGGATAGGAAACAGGAAATTCACCTCGTGGATCACTTCTGTGGCTCTGCTCGACAGTGGCAGAGGAAAATAATTTTCTTGGGTGGAAAAAGCCAGGGTACCTTTTTGGCTGTGCTTGTATAGTCCCTAGGGCCGATAGTCTAGTACCTACCTATGAACCTATGAACCTGCAATAATATGTAAACATAGAATGGACCGGTGGTTTTACAAAACACTCTGTTAAATATTAATGTAGCACACACCCACACAAGCTCTTTCATGCCACCCCAACTTATTTACTGCATTTACGCCCTATTAGGAAGGTACAGACACTGCAATATTTTATTTGTTTATTTATATTTGGGAAAGTCTGATTGGGTAGAAGTCCCTTTTCTTTGGAAGCCCATGGAGAAAAGTTCCACATAACACAATACATTTTCTTGAAAAGAGCATTATATACTTTATGTTACAATATGCATGCATATTTCACCGTCGAGACTGCTTGTTTTAGAAGATTCTGTGTATAAATAAGTTTTATCAAGATAACAAGTAATACATCTGGTAAATGTAAACCAAAACCAATGCTGAGAAGTTAAAATAAAGAATAAATAATAAGAGGAGATAGGTGTAGTTAGTTGAGACAGACCAGAATTTATGCATAAGGTTGTGGTGGAATTTGAGAGGTGGAAAGAATGGGGGTTAGGTGTATCTATAATCAGGCTGTTTGTTAATAGTTCATGAATTGGAAGGTAAATTGACAAGATTGGAAGAGATTCTAGATTAGAGAGTGAGGAATTCATTCTATGTTGTGCAACAATTAAACAAAGGTATGACATCAAAGTCCAGGGAAGTCATTGCTGTTCTTTGTGTTTCACTGTTGCAGTCATTACATTTGGGTTATCTGCCGGCAGGTAGCCCTCAGCCATCCTGAAGAGTCTTCGCATTTCTGCATCAGATGCTGTTGCTTCTTCCATGACGTTAGGTCGTCAGGGGTATAAAACATGCAGCTGATGCCATTACATCAGTCTTTCTTGCCATGCAGTGCCAGAAGCAGAAGCAGTTCGCAAGTGCCGATCGGCCGACTCCTGAAATTTTCGTTTTCGAGTTTCAGACCCGAAGTCTTCAAAAAAGACAAGTACCCCATTGGGGATCCTTTTTTCTTGCTCTAACCGATGTCAGAAAAAATTAACAATTGTCTTGCCTGTGGAAAGCAAATACCTCATAGAGATTTTCATTCTTACTGCATCACCTGTTTAGGCCCAGACCACGACATCACTCACTGTCAGTTTTTTGCCTTGTTCAACACCCAAACTATTCATCGTTGGGCTATTTTTGTAGCTAAATACTTTTGTTCTTGATCTCCGCACTCCAAAATGGCTTCATTAAGCCATCCAGCTACCGATCTTTCGAAAAAACATAATGATAAAGACAGAGACAGACCGCATAGGTCCAAAACTGCCGACGATGCTTCCATTAAGCTAGTCACCAGTCTGCTGGTACTCAGTGAGGCGCTTTCACAGCCCCTGATACCCGCTACTACAGATTCGCAGGCCTCTTCTGAGATCCATTCGGGGTCCGTTATGCTGTGAGATACTTCTTCAACTATGGAACCTGTGGATGTCTCTACCTTGGATGGGTCCAGAGTCACTGTGCAGGCACCAGCTCCTGAGGGTGTATTCAGGCCTACAAGACTTTCATATTAAACCTACAGCATCATTTCCAACTAGAAGTACCGAATTCCTCAGGCCTAAAATTCGCACTATGCCTAGAAAACTTACAACCAAACCACATACTCAGCCCCATATGCCTCAAAAACAAATGCTTAGAATGGCTGAAGACCTTATTACCTTAATTAGGGAAAGCCAGCCTTCCCCCTCTAAGAGACCTAGAATTGATTTTCTTTCTGATTCTTCTGATCAGGAATCTGATATCTCTGCTCCTTCTGATTACCAGGATTTGCCCTAATCTACTTATGAGGATTCTGATGCAGAGGATTCCATTCCCTCTGCTTCCCCTCCAGAAGATTTTTCTTTTGGTGAAACCTTGCATACCCTTAGGGAGCATTTCCGCTGGGAAAGCCAGGACTATTCTGAGTCCAAAAAGAGACTTAGGGAATTCTTACTCCTGCCTCAACACAGGCCTCTAGCTATCCCTCATGTTCTGGCTATTGTAGATGATGTTTTCTTGGAATCTAGCCTTACCCCAGACACTTTGCTTCCAGCTCCCAGAAAACCTGACAGGTATTACACAGGTTCATAGGCTGGTACTAGGCTATCTGCCCTAGGGCCTATACAAGCCTAACCATAACAATTCCCTGGCTATTTCTTCCCACACTATTTACTTCCTTGGACCCCTGTCTAGCAGGATGACTGACGTGATCCCCGGGGTGAATTTTCTTTCTCCCATCTAGTCATCAAGGTTCCTTTTAAAGAGGGCCAAAGAGGCACTCTGCTTGACATGTATGGGCAGTCTATTCCAGAGTCTGAGGAGTCTCTGGGTCAGGAACCTATCCCTCCAGCACGTGCACAGAGTATCTGACTCTCACAAGTTCCTCTTCAAAAATCCTACTGCTGATCCAGAGACCATTTCCCAAAGACCAAAAGGCATTAAGGCTACTACTGTTAAAAATCCTACCCCTTCTGATAGGGATTCTAGAACCTTAGACAGATGGGGCAAGAAGGTATACATTTCTGCTACTTTGGCCATTAGGGCTTTAAATTGACAGTTTCATATGTTAAAATATCCACAGCATATTATGGGACTACTTAAACCGAAAATTATGTTGATTCCTGACTGCTGAACAAAAAGAATTGCAAGATTTAATGCATTCTGCTGAACAAGTTGGTAAACATACTTTGCAATGTGGTTTTGATGCATTAGAAGCATCTTGCAGGGCTGCCGTCACTGGGTCTGTACTTAGAAGGCATGCTTGGCTTAAGGAACAAAACTTGCCAGATCATGTTAAAGCTAAATTACTGGATACACCCTTAAACCAAGACCGCCTTTTTGGCAACAAGGCAGAAGAAGTCCTCAAAAGGATGGAGGAAAAGGCTAAATCTATGAAAACTGTTAAAGAATTCTTACAAGTACAGCCTCCCAGATTCAGTAGGTATTAGCCTTCAAAGACCTGGTCCTTTCCAGTCCCTGCTAGGCCTTCTTAGTCCCTACCCAGGAGCAGCAGACCACCAAGACTTCAGTCTCAGGCCATACACACAGATCTAAGCAGTGGAGGGCTCCCACTTCCAAAGCAAGGAGTAGTAAGCCACCCCCCTATGGAAAATGGCACAATGACTTACCCTTAACCCTTCCAAGCCCTGCTCAACTACTTGCTCCCTTAGGAGGAAAGCTCACCCTGCATGCAAAAAACTGGGAACTCATTACCCAGGACAAATGGGTTTTGAACATAGTTTCCCGAGGATACAGATTCCACTTCAACACACTACCACCCCCAAGTGGTTGGCCAGACCTCCACCCAAATCAATGGGTGAAGGCCCAACAGCAGGTTCTCTCTCTTCTCAGTATCAGGGCTATTCAACCTGTCCCAGCAGAACAAAGGGGACAAGGTTTTTAGTCAAGACTTTTTCTGGTGCCCAGAAAAGAAAACTCCTGGCGTCCTATCCTGGACTTCTCTATTCTCAACACCTTTCTGGTGGTTCCAAAATTCAAAATGCTAACTCTTCAACAGTTTTTTCCTATGCCAGCCAAGGATGCCTAGCTGGCAACCCTAGACTTAAAGGAAGTTTACCTGCACATCCCAATAAGAGAAAGCTGCAGAATATACCTGCATTTCAGGGTGGGCTCCATGCACTTTCAGTTCTCAACACTTTCCTTTGGCTTATCTACTGTGCCTATGGTGTTCACAAAGTATCTAGCTCCAGCCATTGCATTTTGCAGACAGAGAAATATTCAAATTTATCCATACTCGGATGATTGTCTGATTCAGGCAGAAAGCCAGGATCTGCTATTACAACACCTGGCATTTGTAAATAAACTTCTAACTGCACTGGGGTACACCATCAACGAAAAAAAAATCACACCTAGTACCCTGCCAACAGATTGTATTCCTGGGAGCAAGCTTGAACACAACTTCCCAGATGGCATTCCTCACTCTGAAGAAACAAGTGTATTTGACAACCTACTTCAAACTACTGGCCACAAAAACCCAGCTATCTGCAAGAAAAATACTGCAAGCTCTGGGGTTCATGGCCTCTTGCATTTTGCAAATTCCATATGCAAGACTGCATATGAGGAAACTCCAATGGTATCTAAAAAATCTATGGTGTCAACATTCTCAGGACATAGAAATAATGATTCCTATCATTCCTTGTCTAATGAGAGAGTGTCTTTGGTAGGCTGAGGCCTACTACTACAACAAGGGACTCCCTTTCACTCTACCCCCTTCTGCCAAAATGCTAATGACAGATGCATCAGACTATGCATGGGGGGGCTCACATGGCAGGGCAGTGCATTCAGGTCAAATGGAACCCGAGACAGATGCACCTGCACATCAGTCAAAAAGAAATGCTAGTCCAGAATGTTCTGACAGCCTTCAAATACCTTATTCTTCCAGGACAACTATTGGTAAAGACAGACAACACCACAGTTATGTGGTACATAAACAAGCAGGGGGGAACCCACTCCTACCCTCTCTGCAGACTAGCCATGGCTCTGTGGAACACAGCTTTGAGCTGCCAAGTGCACCTACAAGCTCAATTCCTGCTAGGCAGACTAAATTCATTGGCAGAGGACTTAAGCAGAAATCTCATGGAAAATATTCAACCTCTTGAGGAACAAATGGGGGACTCCAGAGGTAGACTTGTTTGCCTCCCCTCAGAACTACCAATTGAATAAATTCTGCACCAGAGCTCTGCACAGTCAAGCTTGGAAAGTGGATGCCCTGTCCTTTACCTGGGAAAGCCTCTCGGTTTATGCCTTCCCCCCTCTGCCTCTCTTCTCGAAGGTTCTATTAAAGATCAAACAGGACAAGCCAAGGACAATACTGATTGCACCAGACTGGCCATGCCAGCACTGGTACCCCATCTTGCACAGCCTGACACTGCTACAAACATGGCACCTGCCTCAGACCCTTTCCCTGCTGTCCCAGCAGGCGGGCCAGATTCTGCACCCTCCGCTTCAAACCCTGAACCTTGCAGCCTGGCTAATTCCATGAGCTCTCCTCTAGCATCCCTCAGTAAGCATGTGCTGGATGTCATTCTAGAGGCACGGAGGCCTAGTACTAGAAAATCATATTCTGAAAATTGGAAAAGATACTGTTCCTGGAGCCAGGCTCAGGGGATGGGCACAACAGTGCCCAGTTTACCTCATATTCTAGATTATTTAATAGAAATGCTCCACAAGGGCCTATCCTTCTCATCAGTTAAGATTCATGCCTCTGCCATTTCAGCACATTATAATACTGAGCCACCCCTCTTCTCTCAATCCTTGCTAAAACAATTCCTTAGAGGGGCCAAAACTTTAAGACCCTCCAGGAGAGATCTCACTCCAGCCTGGGACCTTAACTTTGTATTGGAAAAGCTCACCCCCCCCCCCCCCCTTTGAGCAAGCTACTACAGCAGAGTTGAAATTCCTTTCTTGGAAAACAGCCTTACTTCTAGCCATCACTTCAGCAAGAAGAGAGTCTGAATTACAGGCCCTCATGTCAGTGGAGCCCTTCATTATCTTCCATGCGGACAGGGTTTCCCTCAGGACTAATCCATCTTTATGCCCAAGGTGGTGTCTAGTGTGGCCCTAAACCAGTCCATTCATTTACCTACTTTTTTCCCTAATCCTCAAAATAAAGGGGAACAAATACTGCATTCTTTGGACATGCATAGACAACTTAGATTCTATTTGGGCAGGATGAAGCCTCTCAGAAAATCTGACCAGCTGCTAGTTAGCTTTGCTGCAGGGGCAGAGGGGAAGGCCATTTCCAAGCAAACCATTTCCAAATGGATAGCCCATTGCATTAATTTCTGTTACAAGCACCATGAAAAACCTACCCCATGGGATAAGATCATATTCCAACAGGGCTGCATCTACCACTATGGCATTTCTCAGACGAGTCCCTACCACGAACATCCTGGAAGCTGCTACCTGGAGCTCTGTACATACCTTCACCAAGCATTACCACCTGCCTATCTTTTCTAAACCCAGAGCCAGATTTGCCGCAGCAGTCTTACAGGGCTTAATTGCTGGCCCTACTTCTCTTTAACTACCTTCTCCCTTCCTTAGCTTTGGGAATCAACCCAAATGTGATGACTGCAACAGTGAAACATGAAGAACATAGTACAGTTGTGTACACTTACCATAAATGTAGATGTTTGAGTGTATTTACTGTTGCAGTCCTGGTTTCCCTCCCTCCAGCTTCCTGACTTCTCTTGGCTCTACCTTTCCTTATTGTTTGGTATATATTTTATCTTGCATATTTGCTTTTAGATGGGGAGGTACCATACCATATAATTGCTTCCTATTGTGAGAGTACCTGACATCTGGGGCAAGAAAAACTGAAGTAATGGCATCGGCTGGATGTTTTCTACCCCTGGCAACCTGACGTCATGGAAGAAGCGACATCATCCATTGCAGAAATATGAAGACTCTGATATTCAGGCCGGCTGAGGGCTACCTGCAGGCAGATAACCCAAACGTGATGACTGCAATAGTGAATACACTCGAACATCTACATTTATGGTAAGTGTACACAACTGTACTTTCCACTGTATTTGGCATTCATCAGACCTTTCATTGAGTACAATGCCACCCTTGGTATGTACATAACCAGGCATGTCCAACAGCTGGAATGTCCGCAGATGTTCCTCACTAAAAGAATACAAGGCATAAGTAAAATGTCCTATGCAGACCTCCTCAAGGCCTTATTCCTGTATTCTGTCTGGTACAGGCTGTTGAGGGGAGATCTATGCCTGGCATACAGGACATTGTCAGACCCCACTCTGATGGACCTCCTGCATATCCAAAAATCAAACAGCACCAGAATTAACCATTCCAAAGACTTAAACCCTACCTGTGATATAAATAAGACCTGTTGGAGAGACAGGTATGTATCTCAAAGACTACCTCTTCTTTGGAACAGGCTCTCCATCCATGTGAAGCAGAGTTTCTCCCTACCCAATTCAAGTGCAACTTGGTCAATTGGATGGGGAACAGGAATTTCATCCCTCATTTGGTGTTTCTAATGGATACAGGCCCCTGCTTGTAAATGTTTCATCTCCTAAGTCCCTGCTTAGACTTATCAAGGGTACTAGCACTTGTCAGAGATTTGAGATACATGTCTAGGCTTAAAATGGCCCTTGTGATCATTAGCTTAGTAAACACCTATGAACCTATATGGGCAAAGGGCTGAGCAGCTAAATTAGCTGCAGGAGTGACAGGGTTAACATTATTAGTAGAAGAAGAATATAGTATAAAGTACGGGGACAGGAAAGGAAGTATAGTTTGAGATATGAATGCAGGAAAAAGAAAAATATTAAAGAGTGGTCAAAAAGTTGGCAAAGTGAGTCAACAACTTACAATGAACAGGCAAAAAGACTTGAAGACAGTAAACTTGAGCAAATTAGCGAACAGAACACTATAAGAGAATACTTATAAAAAAGGCAGACGTTTTATTTAAACCAGATAAATGTTAGCGCTTTCGGCTAAATCGAATATTTAGCCTTCCTCAGACAAACAGCAGAATGTGAAAATAGTCTTCCTTACATACAAACTTGAAACCAATCAGAATGAAATGTATTCCTTAATTACACGTAACCTTGACTACCTTAAAGCAAATTGATATGTTACATGTATAACTTTTAAAATTCAAATAAACATATATTTTAAAGTATAAATAAGGATAAAATACTTTGTATATATTTTTTATACAACAAAAAGCAAACATTGCCCTGTCGCCGAGGTCTTTATTTACAAAATCATTTGCCCCAGCGTTCAGTGGTAAATATATGATGTTAACCATGTTGCTATATGTTGCACCTTGTACTAAAATATATAAATATTCCAAGTAAATAAAAATAAAAATACTACCATGAAAAACTCGTGAGAAATGCATATAACAATATATATGATATAATAAACTTGCCATTGTTCAAGAAATATGTATATATTATTAATAAAACATATATAAATATATGTTTTTATATATATTTGTTATACATATCGCCTGTATCAAGCTGAATATGAAGAACCTTGACAAGTTCGATGTTAAATCTATAATCAAAAATCTAAAAGTAACATTGTGTTACATCTATACATTACATATTGTAAACTAAATCATTAGTCCAAGAATTATACTTTAAAATATATGTTTATTTGAATTTTAAAAGTTATACATGTAACATATCAATTTGCTTTAAGGTAGTCAAGGTTACGTGTAATTAAGGAATGCATTTCATTCTGATTGGTTTCAAGTTTGTATGTAAGGAAGACTATTTTCACATTCTGCTGTTTGTCTGAGGAAGGCTAAATATTCGATTTAGCCGAAAGCGCTAACATTTATCTGGTTTAAATAAAACGTCTGCCTTTTTTATAAGTATTCTCTTATAGTGTTCTGTTCACTAATTTGCTCAAGTTTACAGTCAACAACTTACACCAGAGATACATGTTGGAGAGAATGATGGCTTGATTAAAAATTACGATATCAGTTAAAATTACACTAAAGTGGAGAACTATCAGTGAGGAAGAGAAAAGTCACAGCCTCATTGTATTTGCCCCTCATCATACCTGTCACTGAGTACAAGGCCCCCTTTGGTAGGTACCTGGCCAGACACATGCAACAACTGCAACATTCACACAGGTTCCTCAAAAAAAGAATACAGGGCATAAACAACATGTCCTATGTCCTATGTCCTATGTCCTATGTCCTATGTCCTATGCAGATCACGTCAAAGCCCTAGCCCTATATTCTGTTGAGGAGCAATCTATGCCTGCCATACAAGATAACCTTGGATCCCACTCTAATGGTCTTTTTGCACGTCCATGAAACAAATAGCATCAGAACAACCCGATCTAGAGACTCAAACCTTGCCTAAGGACTTGCTGGAGGAACAGATATGTGTCCTAGAGAATACCCCTCCATTGGAGCAAGCTTCCCATCCAGATGAAGCAGAGCTTGACCCTTACCTATTAAAGAGTAACCTGGTCCAGTCGATGGGGAAATAAGAAATACACCCCATGTCTTGACATCTTGACCACTAATGCTTTACCTTGCATACAACCTTAAAATATACCTCTAAAAATCTAGCACCCACAAAAAACTTGGTGGCTACATTTGGGAAGCATGGCTAGGCTTGTAAATGCCCTTATGGTCATTAACGTAGTATTGACGCATGAACTTGTAAAGCTAAGATGTGCTTTTAGGAGGAATTTGAAGTGTTGTGGTTTATTCATTTCTCATACAGTTTGTGGGTGTTGGTTCCATTGTTTAGATGCCTAACAGTAATTCCCAGACGAACCTTCAGTTACCGTATGTTGGTCAGCATCCATTGCAGAATAGAGTAACCACAACTGTGTATCTAACCTTCTCGATAGGAGATATCAATCCTTCTTACTAGGAGATTTCAATTACCCAAGCACTTACATTTCTAAAAATGTATCTGCCCAGCATTTCTTGGACTTCATTGATACCACTGGAATGAAGGATAGTATAAAACTACCCACTAAATAGGCTGCAATAGCTGTGACTTGGTCATTTCCAACCTAACCCCGTGAATGTACCCCATCCTGCACCTCCTAGGCCCTGACTAAATCTGACCATGAAACAATCATTTTCTCACATTAACACCAAATGTCTGTCTAGAGGGACTTTTCTAGGGGAACCTACTTCATCTTGTAGAAGTTCTACTGCCAAATTCCCAGCAATCTCCTGCAAATGGCTCAAATGAGGAGGCTGATGTATTTGCCTCTGAATTTGCCAGCAGCTAAAGACTTGCATAAAAAAGTCTGCTCCTATCTGAGCTAAATATAATAGTAAATTCAGGAATAAATCCCTGTGGTGGAATTATTATATTAATAAACTGCATAGCTAAAGAAGGTAAGTAATTAAAAGATGTAAGAAATACCCATTTCCCTAGCTCAAGGCCACACTGAAACATGCCAGCAAAGAACTTAAGAGTTGTGTCTTTCGGCTTTTCCCGGTTAGGGGTCGCCACAGCGGAACTCCGGTCTGCTAATGATTGGCAGTAGGTTTTTACGTGCTGGCTTGCTGGGCCTAATGCACAACCTTCAACGAAGGAATGCCCATATACGTATGTCAACACACAGAAGACGCTCTAATTGAGAATCGAACGGACAACGTCTAACTGTGAGGCGACAACGCTACCGCAGCACCACCACCTCAGTCAGCAAAGAACTTAAGAGTACTATTAGAAAATACAAGGCAGATTATAAGCTTAAGGCCATTACAGGTACGAAGAGAAATGGCAATTCTTTCTACAGGTATGTCAGGAAATTAATAAAACATGTCCAGCAATGCACTGAGGTCATCCATAATAAGAATATCACACATTCTGATCCCAAGCATATAGACATGCCTCTCAACTTCTAAGAACTAGAAATCTGGACAAAGTCAAAAATAATAATGGGACAAAAGCCCAAAATCAGGGACAGATTTTAAGCATTGTTGTTATAAACTTAAAACAAGTTTCTAGAATAACAGTTTTTGTATTAGTATGTATTTTCTGAAATATGTGAAGTATGGAACTCAAATGTCTGCCATAATTTAATGACTTCAATCTTCACTGATTTGTCAGAAAACTACAAATTTTATGAGGAACACACAAAAAATATGAGCAAAAAATCTATCTTGACATTCTGTGGAATTCTGGACAGTTGAGAGGTATAGATTTAGCTAATATGTTAGTGGTCAAAGTTAGTGTTAACTTTATCCTTCCTTTCCAAATTTAATGCTCTTACTGTCCCTGAAAACTTAGCTACATTGGAATAAGTCTAAGAACCCCTGTCGAAGGCTGATAAGACTTCCATGAGACCAGACAGCGTACTAGGTTGTAGTTTCATCAGTACCAAATATTCATTTTATGGGCCTCCACTTAAACTGTTTAACCCCATACTATTCACATGGAGAACAGCCACTGTGACTGCCCTATGTAAGTGTGGCCCTTGTACAGACTTAGGTAATTACACTCCATTCATCTTAAGCAGACTTATTTGCAAAGACATGGAATGTATCATAGCAGAACTCATTTAAACAGACCATAGACAACTTAACTGATCTGGTCCAATAAATTTGGTTTTGTGATGGGGGAGGTGCTACCTCCTAAACCTAGCAAATCTTTTTGAAAAGGATACATAGGATGTGGACAGTGACTACTGTGTATACACTGTTTATCTTTAGCACTATCTCCCATGCTGATATTATTGAAAAATTAGACAAACATAATGTAAATACCTAAACTGCATGCTGGATTGTAAAATGGCTATCAAACAGATTACAAGTTGTAAAAATTGATGATACCCTCTTTGAATGTAAAATTTTAACTAGTGGGGCACCACAGGGATTGGTGCTGCACCTTTCTCAGTTTGGCATTTATTCTTCAAGCATCCGACCCAAATTCACAGAAGTGTGGTTGCCAGTGTTTGCTAATGACTGCAAGCGGGGTAATCTTATCCACACATCCATTAGTACTAAACAAATCCAGCAAGGACTAGAACATGCACATAGCTGGTGTACTGAAAACTGTCTCAGGTTAAAGAAAAAAAAAGTGCAGCATAGTAACATTTGGTGAAAAAGTCACTCCAGTCTCATATTTTATAAATGGTACTCATCTCTGGACAGATATGGTTATAAGAGTTTGGTTGCTTATGTGGACAATTTTCTCTCTCATTTGATCATCATATTTCCACCATAATGAGGAAATCCTCCCCCAGTTAATTTCCATTCAAGAGCCAAATAAGTCATCTTACCCATGTACTCTTCCCTTGTCAGACCAGTTATCAAATATAGTGCCCCCTTTTTATGGCAAACCGAAATAAATCACTCAACTGGAAAGACCCAAATGATTTTTAACTAAGAAAATTAATGTCCTTAAATCCTTCAAGGCTTTAAGTATCCCAGAAGATTAGCACAACCGTCTGTACTGGATGAGATGACAACCAAGGCCCCATCTACCTGAATTAGTGGTATCTTAGGTGGGGTGGATGTAACAAATCCCAGGGCACTTAATGGAAATATTAGGGAAAGTTTCCTGGTGCCCTAGCCAAATGGATTCAGGAATTCCTGCATTTACAGTTAAAAAATCAACTTGTCTTACCTTTTACTTTGGTCATTTTCCTTTTCAAGTGTTTTTCTCTTCATTGTCACTATATTTGGCAGACTCTCAGTGTGTTGTTTTCTAGGTAGCAAACATAAATAATTTATATTCGAATACCTTGGAGAGAAAAACTTCTGAATAGAATATTTGAATTCTTCTTTATTTATTTATTTATTGATTGATTGATTGACATTTGATTACTGGGAAAGTCTGACTGGGTAGAAGCCCATTTTCAGTGGAGGTCCAGGGAGAAAATTTCTTATTGCAAAACACTTTTAAGAACAATAATTTTACAATCTTCAAAAATAAAACAAAAACATCTGTAATTAAAATAATGTTAACAAATTAGACATGACATAAGAATTACTTAAGAATCGATACAAGTTATATGACAATCATTTAATATTTAGAGAAATTGTAGACAGTTCATAGAGAAATTAAAAGGAAATTAGTCTGATACAAACGAGAATTGCAATATGAAGTGAGGGAAAAACAGGCTTATGGTATATTTAGCGAGAAAGTCAGGGAAGAGAATTTGATAGCAGTAAGTAAAGAAGGGAGAGTAAGGAGGTGTAACGAATGAAAAGGTGCTTGCTTGCATTTAGGGATATAGTTTATCCTGGTTTTGAGCAAGAAGAGAGCCTGATTTTAGCTAGAGAGTCTTTCAGAGTGGTTTTGAAAGATGGGAGGGAAGATATAGACTCAATGGATACAGGTAAGGAATTACAGACCTTAGCAATCTTGTACAAATGCAAACAATGCACAGCTGATTTTGCTAGATTTGTAGACAGGCAGGAGTTTTTAGTCACTGGATTGCATTCATACCTCTCAACCTCTTTGAGCAAGAAATCTGAACAAAGCCATAAATAATGTGGAGACAAAGGCCCAACAATATTGGCAATTTTTAAATATTGAATGGCAACACACATGGCTGACTAATTACAAATAAAACACGTTTATTGCACAAAAATAAAAACAGAGTCAGTGAGCATGGTTGATCCATGTGAAAGCACTCACTGACTCTGTTTTTATTTTTGTGTAATAAATATGTGTTTTATTCATGACTAGTTAGCCATGTGTGTTGTCATTTGTTATTTTTGGACTACTCTGGACTTAATCTTTGGTGGTGTAGTTTTTGTTTCTTTTTTGGAATTTTTAAATATTGCTTTTACAAACTTAGAAAGTTGATAGAATAACAGGGTTTGCATTAGCATGAATTTTCTGAAGGGTGTGATGTCTGCAACTCAGATGTCTGTCATTATTTTCTGACTTCAGTCAATGATTTCCTAAAAAAACAATTTTGTGAAAAATGCACCAAAAATGTGAGGCAAAAATCTTGACATTCTGCACAAATCTGTACAATTGAGAGGTATGATCACATTGACTCAGATGTCTGTCATTATTTTCTGACTTCAGTCAATGATTTCCTAAAAAAACAATTTTGTGAAAAATGCACCAAAAATGTGAGGCAAAAATCTTGACATTCTGCACAAATCTGTACAATTGAGAGGTATGATCACATTGACTGAATGGGAATATAGTTGTATAAGATGTTTTTCAGTGCTAGAGTGACAGATGGAATCTGGATCATTTTATAGGTGATAAGATGCTGTGTATAAGTTAGTTGATGAGGCATTTTTAACCAGGTTAGGCTTTTCACTGCTATAAAGTGATGGGTACTGAAAGCGGTATGTGCTGCAAATTTAGCAACTTTATAGGTTCATAGGTTCATACTAGGCTATCTGCCCTAGGGCATTTATAAGCCTAGCCAGAGTGTGTTTGGCTTTCGCCACCCATTTTAAATTAATTTTGCTATGCCCTTTTTCGAGGTTAGTATACTGTGCCTCTGTCTAACAGTGACACAGAAGTGATACCCGGGGTAAACCTACTATCTCCCATCCACTCATCAAGATTCCTCTTGAAGAGGGTCAATGAGGGACTCTGCCTAACCTGGACTGGGATTTTATTCCAGAGTGAAGGGAGCCTCTGGGTTATGAATCTGTCCGTCCAGCATGTCCTATTTATTTCAGTGCTGAGGTTCAAGTCTCTCGAGCATGTAGCTCGATGGGATTTGGATTTTCTGAGGTGCAGCATGTCCATTAATTCCGGGTTGGACATGGCTTTATACGTCAGGCTCAGATCGCCTCTGAGCAGGCGGTATGCCACTGAGTAGAGCTGGAGTTTCTTTAACCGGGCAGCATATGGCATCTGTTTGAGCCCTTTGATCCTCTTGGTGAGGTACTTTTGGGGTATTTCCAGTTGCTGCAGGTGTCTGGTAAGGTACATCCCAAAAGGGGCATTGTACTCAATTATGGGCCTGATGAGGGATGAGTAAAGAGGCACGATGACCTCCCCTGATCTAGATGTGAATCCCTTCATGATTAGGTGGGCTATATAAAATGTTTTTCTAACCACTTTGGCCACGTGGTTTTCAAATGAGAGATTGCTATCAACTTGGGTCCCCAGGTCCCTAATTACTTCTTCCGTATTTAATGGATTACCACCTATGTGGTAATTTGTGGGCACTTTGTTTTTGCCAAAGGGGATGACTATACACTTTTTGGCATTTAGCTTGAGGCCATGGCTCTGGCACCAGTTGTCTGTTTCTATGAGGCCCTTTTGTAGGATGCTTGTGTCGGCTGGAGAGTTGATTATGGCACCCAGTTTGCAGTCATCTGTGAACTTGGTCAGCCACAGTCCTTCCATGTTAGTCTGTACCTCCGAGAAATATATACCGAACAAGAGAGGCCCCAGGACTGAACCTTGTGGGACGCCACTTGTAACTGGTTTGTAGTCTGACATGGCTCCAGCAATTCTAACCATGTGGGTTCTGTCCTTGAGCCAGTTTGCAACCCATCTAGTGACATAGGGGTTTATATTTAAGCTGGTGAGCTTATCTATAATGCCCGAGTGGGGTATTGTATCGAAGGCTTTTGCAAGGTCCAGGTAGGCTGTGTGGACCACCTTCCCCTTATCAATGGCCATGGAGACTGTTTCAAAGAAATTGACCAGGTTTAAGAGGCAGGATCTGCCCTTAACAAAGCTGAACTGGGTAGGATCCAGTGTCTGTAGGTCCCCAATATCTTTATTTGTGAGGTCCATGATGATCCTTTTGTTATTGTATTGTTCAGGTTTTAGTTTGTGTGAAGCCTAGAGGTTAGTAAAGATGGGAGCACCATAAAGAAGATAAGGGAGGAGATAAGTAGTGACAAATATAGTCTCTGTAAATCATCCCTAGTTTTTGATTAGTTTTTCTTATGCAATTTTGTATATGCATGTCAAATGTAAGATTATCATCTACTATCACCCCTAATAATTTGCTATGAGAAGTCACTTACATGGCTGTATTATCGAGACAGAGAAGACTTCAACTGTTTGTTCATGAGAGAGGGGTTTGGGGGGAAAATAGTAGTGGTTTGGTCTTTTTGGTTGAGCATAAGTTGTGAATTACAAAGCCATGTTTCAGTGACTGTTAAAGTTTCCTACATAATTTTTTGGAGACATAGCATGCTGTCAGAAGTGCAAATGAGAGTAGAATCATCTGCATATTGTATTAGGGTGGCCTACTGTGTGAATGTTTAGAGAGTGTTGGTGAAAATGTTAAAGAGGAGGGGACCAAAGATAGAGCCTTATGGTGCACTGGTGTGATTGGGAGGTAAGCAGACAGCACAGAGTGCCATTTTACTAACTGATACCTATTGGACAGGTAGCTTTTGAACCACAGAAGGGTGAGCTGAGAGACACCTCGTGAGGACATTTGAAGTATAAGCTTGCTATGAAAAACTGTATCAAAAGCTTTAGACAGGTCTAGAAATAAGGAGGAGACTAGTTTGCTGTTATCTGTAGCTTTATTGACAGTATCTATACAGGTTAGAAGGGGACTGCTAGTACCATGACAAGGATGGAAGCCATGTTGTGTAGGGAATAGGAGTTCTTCCTGTAGGAGTTAGTCTAGCAATTGTTTTAGAATACATTTAAGTATTTTGATGTGGGGAGATAAGATTGCTATAGGTCTTAAGTTATTAATGTCTGTTGAATTTCCTCCTTTGCGCAGAGGGATAATGTGTGACTTTTTCCAGAGAGAAGGAATGTGGATTCCTGAAGTGACCTAGTTATAAGGACCGAGACAGGATAGGCAATGCTCTTGGCTGCTTTTTAGGTACTCACTTGGAAGGTCATCATATAAAGAAGAACATGGCTTGAGTTTGTTTAAGAGTAGTTTTATATAGGATGTGGGCACAGATTTGAAGGTGGAAGTGGATGTTGTGATATGGGGCTGTTGGGCAGGGTTGGGATTAGTTGTGGAGGAATCCTTGGCTAGAAAAGTTATACTATCTATAAAATAAGAGTTGAACTGTATTGCAGTTTCGAGTGGTGAGTTATTGGGAGAGGAGTTTGGGTTGAAGTTTTGGCCAGGATGTAACATTTCTTTATTGGCTGTCCAAAGGCTTTTAGTGCTGTGTTTAGTATTATTCCGAAAGTTATCATAGTATAGTTTTTTGTCTTCATTTATTTGCTTTTTAGTACGATTGCAAAGCATTCTGAAGTTTTCAAGATATTTTGGTGTTTTATATTTTTGCCAGTCTTTCCATGTTTTTTCTCTATCCTGCATTAGCATTCTACTTGTTTTGGATAGCCAGATTGCATTATTTGTTTACGTCTCTTCCTTCTAGGAGGTGCAAGGCTATTTAGGATAGTAAGAAAAGTTGCATTAAATTCATTGACAGCATTGTGTAAAGGGAACATTTTTAGGAATTCCCAGTTAATAGATGATAGTGTAGTAATTTTTATTTATTTATTGGCATTTGTTGACCAGGAAAGTTCGACTGGATCAGAAAACCATTTTCAGCACAGGCCCTGGGAGAAAAGCTCCACACAAATCACAGGCATTTTAACAAATTAACAGTTGTGCATTTTAACTTTAATACAATATTATATACAATTGCAAAGATAACCAACTTAAGTAAACAGAGTAACACTCAAGTCATGGGTATAGTTTGTAGTTTGATATGCAGAATTTAAAGGGAGAGTTGCAGGATTCAAGAGAGAAAGGTTCGAGTGTAGGATTACAGAGACAGGGTGATGATAGTAATGAACATTTCTGGGTTAAACTTGGAAAAGTTGCATGCTGTTTTATAAGTATGCTGTTTAACTGGATATGTGAGATGTCTGATTATATAGACTGGGAGATGATCACTTACAGAGTCTGATATTGTACATGTGGTGGAGTATTTGCTAGGGTCTAACCTAGGATCCAGTGTAATAGGGAATTTGATGTCTTGCTATAATGTGTGAGGCTATTATTTAGTTGTGTGAAAGCATATAAGTTCATGCTAGATGTAGGGGAGATAAAGTTTATGTACAACCAATTGTCATTCACATCACCTACTAGTATTTTTTCTTCCGGAAGTTTTATGGATATCTAATGTAGGATATCTTCCAGTATAGCTATATCATCACCAGAAGGCATGTAAAGGGCAGTAATACGTATTTGTTTATAATTGTTTATTTTGAGGAAAGCAATAAGAAGCTCTGCTGAAATGAATGTTGGTAGGTACTGGGAAATATTAAAGCAATACCACCACCCTTCCTCTTTATAGGGTCATTACAGATGATATTGTAGCCAGGAGGTATAACTTTGGAGTCATCTGCGCTGGATTTAAGCTAAGTTTCAGTTACAGAAAGAGTGCGCCAAGCTTATGTTGGCTAATCCAGCCATATAGTTCAGCAGTTTTATTTTTTTATAGGTTCATAGTTCAGTACTAGACTAACTGCCCCTGTGAGCCATTTTAAGCCTAACCAGTTATCCCTTATGAGACTCAAACCCTGCACCTTGTGTTTGTAAGGCAAACACCTTATCCATTAAGCCAGTTTAATCCATTAAGTTTGTAGTTTGATATGCAGAATTTAAAGGGAGAGTTGCAGGATTCTAGAAAGAAAGGTTCAAGTGTAGGATTACAGAGACAGGGTGATGATAGTAATGAACATTTTTGGGTTAAACTTGGAAAAGTTGCATGCTGTTTTATAAGTATGTTGTTTAACTGGATATGTGAGATACCTGATTGTATAGACTGGGAGATGATCACTTACAGTCTGATATTGTACATGTGGTGGAGTATTTGCTAGGGTCTAACCTAGGATCCAGTCTAATAGGGAATTTGATGTCTTGCTATAATGTGTGAGGCTATTATTTAGTTGTGTGAAAGCATATAAGTTCATGCTAGATGTAGGGGAGATTATGGGCAGGATTCACGAAGGCTTGCACGGAGTGTAAGAGAGGTGTAACACTCCATGCAAACCTCACGATCCAGGAACAGCCCTAAACTCCATGTAAGAGACCAGCTAAAACGTCTCTTACACGGACTGGGCGTGGACATGCTAAATACCTCACTTGCAGCCGAAAGGTATGCAAATGAGGTATATTAGTGATCCACGAAGCAGAAACCAGCCCGTGTAAGAGACGTTTTAGCTGCAGAAATGTACTCAGTTGACAACTGAGTATGTTTCTGCAAATTTCACAACGGAGCCATGTCAGCTCCAAATAAAGGGTACATATATGTCAGGCAGCATGCCAATGGCCAAATATGTGGCCATTGGCAAGGTAACCCGTTGCAAAAATAATAAAAATATAATTTTTTTTTTAAACCCAGCTCAGCCCCGCACAAACGGGCTGCGCTGTATAAAACATAAAAATGAAGGTTATAAACCCACAAATGTGGGTTTTATGCAATACATGGAATGACAATGCAGGGACCAGCAGACCAAAAACAACATGGCCACCGTGTAGTGGTTGCTAAGGGGGGAAGCTGAGTGTAAGACATGTAACTAAGCATTAGTAGGCAATCTCATGTAAATGAGGGTTAGGATACTGAATCTCACAGTCACATAGCAAATGAGCACAGTCTGAGTAGTGTAAGAGATACATAAGGGGAGGAATAGAGTAGGAGATAGGTGACATCACAGGGGGGAATGGTAGAAAGAAATGCAGTTCATTGGAGGTCAGTGTAACATGACAGATGACAGACACAGATCAGGGAAAGAGGAGTGCCACAAGATAAGTCTGGGAAAGTCAAGAAATGGAAGGTGTACACTGTTACTTACACTAAAGTTTCTTGCTGGGCATGCATGCGCACGTGTGCGCGCCATGAAGCGCGAGTAGGGCAGTGTGCGTGCATGTAAGGCAGACTGAGCATGTGGGAGCGTGTTGGTAGATGTTTAACACTGTTTGCGCTGGTGTGCGCGCGTGTAGGGCAGGCTGAGCATGTAGGAGGCAGTTGGCAGACTTGTAACACAGTTTGTGTGGGTGTGCACACGTTTTAACCCGAATAAGTAGATTCTGAACCGTGTAAGCACGTGTGTGCACGTGTAAGCCACTGTGAGCGTGTTTCTGCTGGTATGCACGTTGCTCCCCCCTGAGAACGTAAAAAGGAAGCAACAGAATTAGTAGGAAGCTAGCAGGGAATATTGCTGAAGCTAGCAGTTGAAAATAATTAGAAGCAGGCAATTACACAGGCAGAACAGTAGCCCAGCCCAGCACTTAAAACTCTGCAAACAGCAGTACAGGATGTTTCTCTCAAGAGACACTGCAAGACAGGAGTAAGCTAATAGAAGTGAAAACTGAAAAAGCTTCACTCAGAGCAGAAATGTTAGGGGCTGCCATAGCTGTCATAATGAGACATAGGCGACTTGCTGAGGGTGGTGACAATGCAGATGGTGCCAGACAACCCACAGTGAGGAGACGGAGAAGAGTGTATAGGCCCAGGGTCACCTACCACGGGTTACATGAGCTGGAGATAGTAGAGTGCTATAGAGTGGACAGAGAGCTCCTGCAGCAAATAGTTGAGCTGTGCAGGCCACGCCTCACACACAGAATCAACAGAGGGGAACCCATCCCAGTGGAAACCAAGGTATGTGTAGGCCTAAGAATACTAGCAACAGGTACCTTCCAGAGACCAACTGGTGATATGATGGGGATATCACAGGCATCAGCCTCCAGGGTACTGCACCAGTTCCTGGATGCCATGTCAGCACATGTCGGTGATCATGTATATTTCCCCAATGCCCGTGAGGTATTGGCCAGCAATATACGTCTTCTCCAGCAAATAGCGAAATACCCTGAGGTAGTGGGTGCAATAGACTGCATGCACATACGTATCAAAGCACCAGCTGGTGAGCGGGGTAGGGCCTACATTAACCACAAGGGCTTCCCCTCCATCAACTGCCAGGTCGTGTGTGATGCCCAGGGCATAATAATGAATGTGTGTGTTGGCTGCCCTGGGAGTTACCATGATTCCCACATCTGGCATTTGATGCAGCTGTACCAGACATTTGCCAATGGGGACATCCCACACGGACACCTAGTGGGGGATGCAGGTTATGCACTGGAGCCGTGGCTGATGACACCCATCAGAAACGCACACACACCTGAACAGGAACGCCATAATGAGGCACATGCACAAACACGTAATGTAATAGAGCGTGTGTTTGGGCTACTCAAGTCATGGTTCCGGTGTCTGGACACATCTGGTGGAGCCTTGCAGTACACACCAACTACATGTACCCAAATTGTCATGGTATGTGCTATGTTACATAATATGATCTTCCGAAAACAGCTGCAGCAGGACCAGCATAGGGCTGGGCCAAACAGCCCCCCACCATTGCCAAGGCCATCACAGGCAGATCGTGACTCGGAGGAGGAACAACTTGAGCCTGCCCCAGTAGGCAGAAGGAGGCGTGCCCAGTATGTCCTGGCCTTGGCAAAGAGGCAACGCATAGCACATACACTGGCTCAGTAGGAACCCTGGGAATGATACCCCCTCTGACTCACTCAAATAATAGCATGGAGGCCTAAAATGACATGACCTGCTCACAAACATGTACAGGGAGTGTAATATGCGCATCTGACAGAGGCAGCCCTGCAGCACCACCTGAGGCATGAATGCCATGTGTTAAGTAATGTAACACCATGTACTATATGCACACCTGAGCACCCTGACTAACATCCACCCTCACCAAGCATGAAGCCACAAAATGACGATGGGATGATCAAATGCAATAACTGGCTGAAGTAATGCAGTTAGTCAAAGGGGAGCCAAGGGGTTTCAGGCTGGGAAGACATGCGGAGCATGACATGATGCACCACCTGCTAGGAGTGGCATGCACCTATCAGTCCATGCCCCATGGATACTGGCAAAGGCTGTCAGTACCCACAGCATGCCCTGAATAGGTAAGTCTCAAAACACAAACCTACCTTCCCACCTTCATAGGTACCACAAGGGATAGGAACCTAGATGTAATGCTACCCAATGCCAGAAGTCTAAACAGCAAGATGTGTGCAGTGTAAATGCACACAGTATGGAGAATGTAGGTATCAGTCCTGTAATAGAGAACTGGGTCAAGGCTCACATCAGCACACTAACACTACCAGGTCACACCTCATACTGTGCTGTACAGCCGCAAAACATGGAACAAGCTACAAAAGGAGGGTGACTAGCAAGAAATGGCAAGGATAACCACACCCCCATGTTGGTACCACAACAAGAAGCAGCATGGATTGGCCATGGTCAAATACCAATGGCTAAAACCGCCTCCCAGTATATAGCCTGCTGCAGACTACTGTCCTAATACCAGGAACTGCACCTGGCCTATGTTGGAATACATGAATATATCAAGCCCCCCAAACCACATTATATTGCTTGACTGAAAATACCCAGACATACACCGGGAGCATTATACTAGCACCAACACAGTCGGAGAAAAGTTCCCTGAATCCATAAACCAAAATGCCCAGGAACAACATACCACTCCCACAAGAGGGGTAAGCATACTGGATGTGATAATCAGCAACATGTGTACTGGATGGCAAGATGAGAAGTGTATCCTTCACTGGTAAGACCAGACCATAGAGTAATCACACTGGATATACACATCCCGACCCCAATCCCTGGCCAGAATACCACAGTGAAAAACATGTGTAAAGCATAGGTTGCACCCCTCCAAACCGATGTTGAATCCACGAAAAGCCCTGTGCAAGTGCAGAATATGGGACACACTGCAGAACATGTTATACAGGCATTCCATGAACACAGCCAGGAATGCTTGGAGTATGCAATCACAAATAACAACAAGACACAATGCCATACACGCAGGCATCTGGCATGCTGGACTCCAGCCATTACCAAACCATGCAAGAGAATGAGGAAGCTACCACATGATAGAGCAAACATAAAGGGAAGTAATCACTGATCAGTAGTATGGCAATAACATATGTCCACACATACAATCCACTAAGGCCAGCCACAACAAGTAGAATCTGTGAATCCAGAGGCAATGTGACACCTGTCCCAAGTACACAAACAACCACAACTCCCCCCAGTAAATACAAATATATGTGAGAGATGCAACCATGTATCCAAACCGGAGGCTGAGCTCCCCCAACTCAGTACTGTCAAAACTAGTCAGGAGGAGAAGGTAACCACATACACCATAAACCCAGTCCCACATAGACCTACCACAACTGTAAACCAAACACATAAACACAGAAAAACATTCCCAGAGGCCCTAATTACAAACACACCACACCAACAGAAGCCTCCAAAGCGGATCACAAGCAACCACAACCTCCAAACATAGCACATGCAACACATAGTACACAAAGCTGGTGTGCCAAACAGTCACAGGCCAGAAGGAGAAACAACATGCCTGATACAGTTGTAATAGGTGTCTGTATAGGCAGACACACTGCTGTCCCACTCACCAGACTGAACAAGGGAAAGGGCACAGTAAGCTGCCTGTAGGCTGCCACAATATGCCACATAACACAAGTACGCAGGTCACCCCAAAGCAAGCAGAAATATGATGCACTCAATGTCCATGCTGGTGTGAATGACCTGAGATGTACCTCCCTGGTCTACATGAAAAGAGACATGGATGAGCTCTCTGAGTATGTACCCCAGGCCGGTATGACACTGGCCGTGTGCAGCATCCAACCCTCACCAAGAATGATGCCACAGTACAAACGCAGAATGATCATGTTTAACAGGTGGCACAGTTACAGCTGTCACTCTAAGAGGGTGTAATGACTGTCTGCTTGAGATGTCAAGCATGACAAGCCATGCTGCTGTTCCAGGGATGGCTTGCACCTGTTACCCCTGTGCGTCTGGATACTGGATAAGGCCTTTGCCACCTCCATAGAGCCGTATGTAGGCAAGGCCAAAAAGACTACCCACCACCCTAGAAAACATAAGTGGTAAGAAACATAAGGGTAATTCTGACCAATGCCAGATGTGTAAACTGCAATATGCATGCCCCTGAGGCACTTCCCAGTAGGGAGAACATCAATGTCTGTGCAGTGACAGAAGCCTGCTGCAAGCCTAGTGATAGCACACCAGCACTACCAGGTTATACCACATATCATGCGTTATGGCCCCAACACCTGGACCAAAACATCAAAGGAGGGGGAGTATCCATATGCAGCACAGGCACCCATACGGCCAGGTAACTGACAATGCACAAAGCAGCGGAGACCACCCACGTGCACCTAAGTGTAGTCAAAACTGCTGTACAGTCTGTAGCATGTGACAGACCACACTCTCACACACAAGAACTCCACCCAGACATCCTGAAGACACTGGACAGTATGAATGTCCCACCAAATACCAGACAAGGTACACACAAATTACCACATAGGTGGCAAACCATTATGTATGCAAGGAGTAATCAGGGACCTAGGGACACAAGTCGACAGTAATCTGTCATGTGACACTCACAATGCCAATGTGGCTAGGAAGATTGTCGATATTGGACACCGTATCATGAAAGGATTCACATCTACATCAACAGAGGTCACTGTGCCGCTGCACTGTTCCCTTATCAGACCCATAATCTAGTACAATGACTCATATGGGATGTACCATATGTGACACCTGCAGTGGTTCAGAAGACCTCATAGTTACCCTATCAAGAGGATAAAGGGTGTGAAATATATGTCATATGCTGCCTGGCAGTAGACACCCCAGCTGAATGCGGTCACAGACTGCCTACACAGAGGTATTGTATGTCTGTTGTACAAGGCCATGTCCAACACAGGAGTAATGGACATGCTCCACCACAGGAAATCAAAGCCATTGGAGCCGTGAGAGTGACAGATGTCAGCCTCAACACATAATGAAATAGGATGTGCTGGAGGGACAGATACATAACCCAGAGGCTCCCCACACCCAGAAACAGGATCCAAATCCATGTTAGGCAGAGCCTCTCACTGACACCCCTCAACAGGAATATTGCCAAGTGGATGGATGATCGTACATGTATACTGGGGGTATTCACTGTGTCACGACCAGACAGAGGCACAGTAAATAAATTCATAAATTGCCATAATAGTCACATAGCAAGGGGCGGCGAAAGACACACACACTCTGGCTAGGCTTACTAATGCCCTAGGGTGGATAGCCTAGTATGAACCCATGAACCTATGAAGATACAAATTGTACAGGACACTAAGGATAATCACAAGGCTTACTTAACTGATGGTAGGAACCATGTTGGGCATCCACAGATATGCTCCGAATCACACAGATATTACAAACACCATACCAAATACACACACATATCGCTAACATACAACCTGACAGGTGCAGTGCAAACCCCCCCCCCCCCCCCCCCCAGAATCCAAAATATCTATCCCAACAGACTGCTGGTCCCCTGACATTGCAGATGCTGAGGTAACAGCCATCATCTGCAAAGCAAAACACACAGCAGCAAAGGTATGTGATGGTGTCCTGGGCTGAGGCCAACATGAACTCCAAGAATAATGGAATGCCAAATCACACTACTGCCCAATGTCAGCCTTACCACAGGATATGTACCCAAAGAGCAGTGTACAACAACAGTGGTCCTTCACAACAAAGGTGTAGCCTGAATGGATACTGCAAACTACCACCCCAGGATCCTGACAAGCTTGGTCTGCACAGCTATGGAAAGGATCAGTATGTACCACAGACATAAAGCTATTGTGGACCTACTGATACTGGACCCTACACAGTGTGGCTGTCGTAACTGCAGATCCTGCCCCTAAACATGTTTGACCCATTTGAAGCAGTCATTAAGGTCATTGATGAGGGCAATGTGGTCCACACAGCATAGCTGGACCGTGTATATGCTTCTAGATAATACCCTACGAGTTCAGTATGGATATGTTCACCAGCTTAAATATATACCCCTATGTCAGTAGAGGGGTTGCAAACCAGACCAAGGACAGAACTGACATGGTCAGACATGCTGCATCCATGTCAGACTACAAAGCAGATATGAGTGGCATCCCACAAGGCCTGGTCCTGGGCCACCCCCGTTCTGTATATATGTCCCATAGGTATAGGCCAACATGGAAAGACTGTGACTGAACATGTATGCAGAGGAGTACAAACAGCCCACCATATCTGACCCCCAGCTGACACAAGCAACCCACAAAAGGGCCACCTACAAACAGACAACTGGAGCCATAGCCATGTCAGCAAGCGAATTGCAGAACTGTGTATAGACAACCACCGTGGATATACAGTAAGTGCCCACAAATTACCACACAGGTGTTAACCCATTATGTACCTAACATGTAATGAGAGACCTGGGGACAAAAGGTGATAGATATCCTGTACTGGAAAAACATGTGGCTGTAGTGTTCGCAGAAACATACTATATACCCACCCAATTATGAAGGTTGTCAGATGTAGATAAGGGGAGGTCACTGTGGCTCTGCAGTCATCCTTCATCAGCATCACAATTGACTAGAATAGCCCCTGTGGGATATACCTCAGCAGACACCTCCATCAACTATAAAGTCCACAACAGTACCCCACCAGGAGTAGCAAAGAGCATGAACAGATGCTATGTGTTGCCTGAGTAAACAAACTGCAGCCCCACACACTGCCATACTGCCCAGCTACAGGCAAGCTGTGCCTGATGTATGAAGCCATGTCCAACCTGGAATCAATGAACATGCTGCACCTTGTACAATCTGAATGGCAGTGAGCTATGCACATGAGAGACCTGAACCCCAGCACTGACATACATAGGACAAGCTGTACAGAATGATCCATAACACAGAAGGCACCCCCACTCTTCAGTAAACTCCCGGTACAGGTCAGCCAGAGAGTCACCTATCGACACCCCTCAAGAGGAATCCTGATGAGTGGATGGGAGATGGTAGGCTAACCCTGGGTATCACTGTTATGTCAGAGGTAGATGGAGGCACAGTATACTAACCATGACATATGTCATGGCAAACTCCAGTTACAATGTGTGTCGAAGGACAAACACTCCCTGTGACTAGCATCAGAAATGGCCTAGAGAACATCGCTAGTGTTTGCCAATGTCCACCCATGTTGTGGAATACACTACCAATGTTGGACGAGCCTGGTGTAGGTAGTCCATATCTGAACATAATGCAACATGGTCATATGTGCACAACTGGCCCCTACACAGTCTGTTGTGCTCACTATGAAGATGTCAAGCAGTGATAGGACTAAAGCCCAGGATACTGTCCACCACAGTGAAAGTACTGAACCAGTACACTATATGGTACTACAGTGTTAGGTCATTATGAAAGTATGTTGACAACTGTCTGCAAAGTATCCCATGCAATCCCTGCAGGCACAGTATAATCCCTGTTGTGGCAGACACAAAGCAGTTGGCCAGTTAGTACACAACATGACACCCAACACACAACCATAAACGTGAGATATTGTTGAAGTTCACACACACCCAAATATGTGGTGGACTTCAGAGTGCAACATATGGAAAGCTCACACTGGGCATGTTTGCACACTTTGATAAATGAGGCATATGTCAGACAACATGCCATAGAAAGGCTGAACTGGGCATGCTCACACACTTAGGCCATATCTCCATTTAGCAGTTGGCCACACATATCTGGTATTTGTACGTGTCATTCCAGGAACCAACCACAACACAGCAATCTGCCCAGTGCACACAGTAAATGACTACAGAGACATAAGTGATATAGTGGATCGCCATCATATGCAAACATCTTCCACAGATACACAAGTTGGTCATAGGAACAGGGAATGCTATGGCAATAAAGACCTGCAAACAGTAGAACAGCACAACAAATATTGTGCATCTGACAATTGAACATATGGGTGTAGAGGTCAATACTAGGCTTGTTGCCCTAGGGAATGACAGCTCAGCCAGAGTGTGCTTGGCATCTGCATCCCCAGTACAGTAGGCTACTGTGCCACTGTAAAGTAGGTCACATAAGGCAACGTGTGAGGCTAGTGAGCTGTGCCTCTGTCAAGCAGGGGCACAGTGGAGATCCCAGTGTTTGAATGTGCTAAGCCACAGCCATGTTGTCGGTGTGTGCTGGAAGAGGGTTGCTGAGGATCTCTAACAGTAAGTGGCCGTCAATAACAGACTGAGGGGAGCCCTATCTTCATTCTCTGGACAATTCCACTGTCAACACTGTGTTGTGATGATCATGTGTGAATGAAGTGCCATGCCGGAACTGTTCACAGATGTCCTCCCTCTGTGGGCTACAGCTCTGCAATGTATTAGCTCACTCTCTCTGTTGTACGGCTCATATATGGCTGGTGTACACCTGACAGGTGCCTTGTTGTGGAGCAGTCATGGGTATATGTGGGATAGCATGATCAATGCAAACCATACACATGCTCATAGAATGCAATTGTCAAGGATTATGCTGAGTGGCCAGTATAGTCCCCCAGCATGGGTCCTTTGAAGTTGTCCACCCCAGTCTTCACAAGTGTAGAGTCTGCTTGTGCTAAATACAGTTTGTGTGCAGTGACAACCTTGCCTGGGGGTGGAGATGGGATATGGATGTCCAGGGAAAGGTGGGTATGGTCAGATATCAACAATGGTGGTCTACCTCTGGTGTGGAACAGTGAGTACCCATGTTGCAGATGGACAGGTGCAATATGTATTCCCCCATGTGGCTGTGGTGTGTGGTTCCGCCATAGCACATGGACCCACAAATTGTAGTGGCTGTAGGGTAAAGTGGTAGAGGCCTGAGTAGTTCTCACACACAATATGCCTGTACCTGATGTTAACATCTGGAATGGTGTATGTGAACACATGCATATCCCGGCACTGTTCCCAGGGAAGCTAAGTGAGTGTCCTGGATGTGGGTATGGTGTTCTGGACTGGTTGTGTTGTGTGTTACAGGTCCTGTGGTCACGAAGCATGGTATAGAACATAACCTGCCAGTGTGATGTGCATATCTGACCCTGACGTAGGTGGCTGCAAATGCATATATATGCTATCCCCCACCTGACAGGTAGTACTAGATGTACATACCTCTGTAGAAATAAAGATGTCAGCACCCTATAAATACTGCAGGTGCAGACCTGATGCCCAGTAATTCGCTTAGCGTGCTCTGCTAATGTGTCTCCCTCAAGTGTCATAATATAGGTAGGTAGGGGTTTGAATCCTGCAACTGCCCAGTGTGTGTGGAGGGGGGTTAGTGTATGTGCAAGTCTGTGTGAGGGAGATGTCCCTTTTGGCAACTGTGAAAGCACTCTACAGGATGCACATTCCCCTATCTCAGCACGGATGATGTCAGCACTCTATAAGTACAGCAGGAGAAGGGAAACTTCCCAGTAATTCGAATAGTGCACTCTGCAAATGCATCTGTCATGAGTGTCATAACATAGTTAGGTAGGGGTTTGAATCCTGCAACTGCCCAGTGGATGTGGAGGGGGGTTAGTGTGTGTGAGGGAGATGTCCCTTTTGGCAACTGTGAAAGCACTCTACAGGATGCACATTCCCCTATCTCAGCACGGATGATGTCAGCACCCTATAAGTACAGCAGGAGAAGGGAGACCTCCCAGTAATTCGAATAGCGCACTCTGCTAATGCGTCTCTCTCGAGTGTCATAATATAGTTAGGTAGGAGTATGAAACCTGCAAATGGCATGTGTGTGTGTTTGGATGTGGGGACTTTATGTGTGTGCAATTCTGTATGAAAAACATGTGCTTTTTTGCAATCAGGAGATCACAGTACATGATGCACATTACCCTTTCCAAACAGTGATGATGTCAGCACCCTATACATACAGCTGGAGAAGAGACATCTACCAGTAATCTGAATAGTACAATCTGCTACAGCGTCACTCTCAAGTGTCATAACATAGTTAGGTAGGGGTTTGAAACTTGCAAGTGGCAAGTGTGTGTGTGTTTGGATGTGGGGAGTTTGTGTGTGTGCAATTCTGTATGAAAAACATGTTAGTTCTGACAATCAGGAGATCACACTACCTGATGCACATTACCCTTTCAAAACACTGATGATGTCAGCACCCTATAAGTACAGCCAGAGAAGAGGAACCATCTAGTAATCCGAATAGTGCACTTCGCTAATGCGTCTCTCTCACATGTCGTGACTTAGTTAGGTAGGGGTATGAATCCTGCAAATGGCAAGTGTGTGTGTGTGTGTGTGTGTGTGTGTGTGTATGGGGGTAGTAGGGTGTGTGTAAATGCAAGTGTGAGAGAACAGATCCTTTTGGCAAATACTACAATACACCAGATGCTGCATAGTCCCCCAGTAAACACAGGGGATGTCACCACACTATCAACACAGCCAAACAGGGCTAGTTGGCCAGTAATGCCAATAGTGTGCTCTGCTACTGGGTCTATTACCATTGTCAGAGTACAGATAGGTATGTTTTGGTAACCCACAACTGCCACGTGTGGTTGTGTCACACATTATGACCTTGTGTGGGTCTTTGTGCATAACAATGCATGCCATTGCCTAAACCAGTAATGGCATTGCACACATGATGTATGTGTGTGACACATACACATAAATATCTGTGATCTGCAGTAGTTACTATGTCTGACACATGCCTCAAGTGGATAAATGGTATTTGCAATGCATAACAATATGACTGTGTCTTACTGTGCAGGGGCCACACGCGGTATGTGTCTATACAGTGTGGGTGTATATGGTAAAATACCTACAGCAGGGGATACACATCTGGTGTGGGCCATATAGTCTACATGTAGTCGATGTACAGGTGCTGCATGTTCCCACCTGTTGTGGGAGTGGTAACATGTCATTCCACTGGATTTCAGTGACCACATGCTGGGAACCCTTCAACTAGTGTGTTGTAGCTACAGTAATGCTCACGCACAATGTTTGGCTGGATGCAGTCCAGCCATATAAAGACAGTTCTTGAGACTGTCATATTGCCAGTGTTGTTATGGAGGATAGGTGGTTTTCCTGTGTATGGGAGGGTTGTGTGTGGCAGGCTATGAACCAGACGGCAGTCCGACACACTGTTAGCTGCACATGAATAGGCCCTGATGCTTTGTGCTGTGCCAACAACCTGGAGGTGTGTGTATCTGTGGTGCCTTGGGATACCACCCCCCCTGTCCATGTGTGTTACATGTGTAGGGGATGACAGGCATGGTATGAGGCATAACCTGGCAGTGATGGGTTGCACTTGTGAGCCATGAATCAGGACTCTGGTACTGCACAGACATTGCAGTTTACCGTGCTGAGGACAGTGTCCAGTGCATGCATCTTGCGGTGTACACTGCTGGTGTTGTGTAGCGGCACTGTTAGTGTCCTAACCTGTGTGATACCCGCGGAGGTGGCTATGTAATCCGTGTCCTGCAGCATAAGGCAGTATGCGTGTATCAAGGAGCTTCGCCAATATACATTGGGCCATGGGTGTCATGTGCAAGCTGCCCCTTGCACATCATTGTGGCTTCCCTAGCATGTAAGCACACGTTGACAACCAGCGGATACCCTATGAATGACATTGGAGACTGAGCAGAATGTAGACATACAACACCCTTCCTACATATAGTGGTAGCATACCTGGTGAGGGTATGATGGCAACCAAGATCAGGCTCATACTGGCCCATGCCACATGCTGAGAGATCCCTTCTATGTTCCCTATCATGTAGTCCAGGGAGGTATGTCTCAGGTCATCCATAGTGGCATGGTCAATGACTGAGTCATATGTGTCCATGCCTCTGACTGACCTGTATGCATGTGTTTTGTGGTGGACCATAGTGCCCCTGAGGCATATCACTGTGACCTTCACCATGTACAGCCTGTTGAGCAGGACCCCACTGCAGTGGCCAAGGCAGGTACCTGACACATCTGTAGCAGGTGTGTTGTGTAGCCCTACAGGCTGTGAGTGTGTGGCACACGGGATGTGTGTGCCATGTGTGGCATGTGCTCTGTTCCGACGTAACATATGCCTGTGTGCCAGCTGTGGAGGTGTGTGATGCTCAGGCAGGATGCTATTCTGAGTCCCCACGTATGCCCCAGTGTGTTCAGCTTGCTGTCAGTGTGTATCTATGTCTGACTGGTATTGTAGTCACTGTAGTATGACATGCCACCTGACAGGGTGTGGCATTACTGGGTTCAGAGTGCTCAGTCCCCAGATTGGCTATGTGGTGGCATCCCACACATGTGTTGTACGTTCCTGGCCAAGGGTGATGGTTGACTGCATACATGTGGCAGCTGTGACATTGCCACATGACTCACATAAACCACAACTGGACCATAGAGGTGATTCACAGGTTACCTTTGCACATGCTACCCTAGTAGTGTGATTGCCATGGTGAGTACCAACACATAGGGCCAATGGGGAACAACATACTGAAGGTGTGTATGTGTGGGTGTACTGCTACTGTTTCATAGCACTGGCATATATGACTGCACACGTGGGTAAATGCCAGGTAAGACATGTGCAATGTGTCACAGGCAACGTACATGTGAGCAGGACAGACAGTGACGTTCTGTCATGTGTAAACTTGACATAATGTATGCGCTATGCAGATGTCACTAGGAGTCCACAGAAGCACTGTAACTCTGCATTGCAGGTGGAAGCAGTGTTCCAGGGAACCCCAAGCGAACATGCATGCAAACAAAGCTACAGTAAGCAGGGCTGGAAGTAGTCCATTGTACAACAAAGAAGGGGTACCACTAACAGTAGGTAACAGTGCAAATATGTAGGCACTATCAACATGTACCCAGGAATGCACAGCGCAGATGCCCATGGTAGAACTGATATTATTGCATAGTTAATTGTGATTTGGATTACATTGGTACTGCACACATATCAACATGCGCAAACATCCACATTGCATAGTCGTTGTGGGCAACTTGACACCATTACTGTACATGTCCATCATTGCATATCACTACTTGCATTAGCTTCCCCCCTGTGCTACCCATGTATGTGGCTATCTGTTGACATCCTTACCACTGGCATGCAATAATGTGCAGCTGTTACACTTTGGTACGTACTATGGGTGCAGATAACAATTCAGGACAGTCATACGGTTACTGCATCAGGCATGCTGGGATATACACACAGTCATATCAGCACACTGTACTGTTACCAACATGATACTACTAATACACTTCTATGTAGTCACCCTGTGCATCAGCAACATGTTTACCTGTTCCCGCAATGATGTTGGAGATTGCAGGAGGTGGCACAGTGTCATCATATGCACAGGGTGTGAATTAGGTATGCCTGAGTCTGCCACTGATACCACCAATTGACATGTGTGTGTATGTGTGTTGGTGAGGGACAGCAGCACAGGGTGGGGCACTGTTGGTGCAGTGTGTGCATGTATGTGGTAGCCCTAGGTGTTAACATTTCGCATGTGTGTATGCACGCACACAGTTCCACCTCATGGCTGCCATATACAGGGGTTTGTGGACAGCCACAGACTGCACCTGGCAGGTCATACAGATCAGTGTCTGTGGGCACGGACACGGTACCTGTGCCTGGCAGGGGTGCTATGGACCGTATCCAGTACTAAGCCAGACTGGGTACTGTCATCAGAAGCAGGAATGTGTTGACTGGACACAGGTCCCTGTTGGGACTGTCCAGAGCCACGTGCACGTGGTCTCCTGGGGCGTTCCAATGACAGCACAGACCCATGCATTGCTGGGGCTGCTGCTGGCACTATGGGGGTGTGCGCGGGCCTGTTGTCATCCGTGCCGACTGCCAGCTGCTGCTGTTGCTGGCATACGGCCACGTCGACGCCGCAACCGCCCACCATTGCCCTGGCTCATGGACATTTGGTTGTGGAACTGCTGTAATATGTCCCCACAATGTCTGTCTATGACATTGGTGAAATTACGGATAGCATCCGCGATGTCATGCATACTGTCAGTCATGGCTGTGCGACATGCTCTCAGCTCCCTCAGACCCTGTCTGGTGTACCTTTCCATACACGACTGTGCCTGCATGACAGCCCAAAACATAGCTGAGGTTGACAGACCTCTTTGGGTACGTCTGCCAGAGGCAGTACGCCCACGGATGCTCCCACGAGAACCCATGGGCAACTGTCTGTGTGGTACCATCGCAGAACCCTGCCCATGGCTGCTGTGTGGGGAAGCATGTGCCACAGATACCACATTGCCCTGGTCAATGCCCACTGTATACTGTCCATCACCTAGGGACAATGGTGACAAAGGATGTACTGGCAGGATGACTGTGCGCAATGATGGGGTTGACAGCTGTGTACTGTCAATTGGCTGACCAATGGCAGACCCTGACACACCTTCCTGTACCATTACACAGATATCATCATTACCAGTACCTGTGGCACCAGATTCAGGTTCCCTGCTGCAGGACACCAGAGCAGTACCAGAACCTGGAGGAAGACAGGAAACACAGTTTACAGTGTCCACACAATGTTACCAGTGATGCACTTATGCACACATGCACACATGCACACATGGACACAGGCACACATGCACACATGCACATGTGGACACATGCACACATGCACACATGGACACATGCACACATGCACACAGGCACACAGGCACACAGACACACATGCACACGTGGACACGTGTACACATGCACACATGCACACATGCATACATGCACACGTGGACACGCACACATGCACACGTGGACACAGGCACACATGCACACGTGGACATGTGTACACATGCACACGTGGACACATGCACACATGCACACATGGACACAGGCACACATGCACACATGCACACGTGGACACAGGCACACATGCACACGTGGACACAGGCACACCTGCACACATGCACACATGCACACCCCGCAGTATACACACAGAGCACTACTGAGTTACACTAGTATTACTAGCACTATCAGGACTATTATAGGTATTGTTAAACACACTCACCAGCATGGATGGCCTGCCTTGCTGTAACCCCCTGTGGGACCTGCAGAAATGAAGAGATTAATGTCATTGGGCACAATTGTGCCATTGATACTGCATATGATACAGTGCAGTAGTACACCAGTTGCCTTTCACACGTCAGCTGCTGATATTGCCAATATCACACATGCACAATTGCATACTATGTTGATAGCTGCATACCACAGACACACCTTACACATGCATAAACTAACAGTGTACAGAACAGTCAAGTGTACATATGGCATATTACCTGCACACTCCATGTCATGCTGCTGTGTGGATCCAGCCTCCATCATGATGCAGGTGTATTGCTGTTGCTGTTCCGGGGCTGGAGCCACAACACTTAGGAGTAGCCCCTCCAGTCTGGTGAGGGGGGATGTGTGGCCACCCCACCTCCTGTGGCAACCTGCTGCCTGTGGATATCCGACGCACACTGACGGACATTTCTGATTAAATCACTGCAGTGATGTCGTACCTGCTCATATGTCCTATTATGCGTGCCAATGTCATTTACCCTACGGACAAGGTCTTGCCACAGTGCAGCCCTCTCCTGCTGATTCTGGCTGGTGCGGGAAAACAGTATGTCATACTCCTGCACCAGGCTCTGGTGTATCTCCTCATCTTCCGCTGCAGAGTAGGCGGGATTACGCTGATGCGCCATCTCCCTGGAAGAGAACACAAACAGGATATCAGCAGACTATGTCAGCAATATATGGCACACATACTATTCATGATACTCAAGTGTAGTGATATACTACTACTCTCATATGTTGCATGTGTGTGCCTCATGGTGGATACACAAGTACATGGCCGGATATCAGTGCTCAGCCAACACCTGTGCAACAATACCTGCCACATTCCATACAACATAGTAGCATGCCCCATCGGTCAGCACACTGTGACAGGTCCAATGCACAACCTCACTCTGGGGGTTCATACCAAGGTACTGTATGTGGAACACCATCCACTAGTGTGATGTGGACACAGGTTACTCGGCCTGCATATACATATCCCACCACCACCACCAGCACAGTAGACTACTTTGATATGTATGTGATTAGACAGTTATTCACTTGTTAGGACTGAGATGGTATCCATGCAGCCCACTTGGCCAGTGGAAGCCACAACCCACACTGCTGACCCCTTTGCGAATGCTTACCATGGACATCCCACAGATTGCATGGAACTTGCACACACATTTCTAACCCAGACCCTATGCACAAAGGTTAGGCATCCTGTCCGGTGGACCCCAGCCAGAGGCAGATTGTATAACAATAGCAGGAGGCTACTGCAGGACAGAGCAGATTCACATTAAGGGAAGGCATCTGTGGTCAGCACTGGTAATACACTACGGTCTCTCATAACAATGGCCACGGCCTACTCTGGGAGGGAAATGGCCACAAACACTATAGATAACCACAAGGCCTTCTTCAGTTATGTTACACATATGGACCAAATGCCTCAGATATGCTCTGAGTTAATACACACCTACTTAACATTCACCAAACACACAGATATTGGCAACATTCTTGCAGACAGGTTCAGTGCACGTATCCCCCCTCCTTCTCCCCCACAAGTTGAAATACTTATCACAGCTGAATGTAACCTCCCTATCATCTCACATGTCCAGGTGAGGGCCGCCCTTAGCAAAGCAGAACACACAGCATCACTGTGACCTGATGGTATCCCTGGATGTGTGCTACGTGCACTCCAAGAGGACATACAACCACATATAAGACTGATATTTAACCTTGGCCGTACTACAGGATATGTACCTGGACACTGGCATACAGCAATAGTGGTCCCACACCACTAAGGAGGCACCTCTACTGACCCTGGGAACTAACACATCATAAGCATAACCGGCCTGGTCTGCTAAGCTATGGAATTATTCAGTATGGGACGCATATACAGCGATATTGGGTACCTGCAGACACTTGTTCCTGGCCAGTTTGCCTTTGTGATGGGCTGATCCTGCCTTTTGAACCTGGCTGACCTTTCAAAACAGTCACTACAGCCATTGATGAGGGCAACGCACAGACAACTGCTGCCAGGATCATGGCCTAACACTGACTGCCATGTAATGTATAGTCATCCCCTTTTGGTGGAACTACGTACACACAACATATCACATGGACATACCTATAGATACAGACCTATGACACATTTGGAGGGTTCACAGTATGCAGACTATTAACCTGCTATTTTACATTACCTGTGTTTGTCGCAGCTGGTTGCGTTACCACTACTTCTGCTTCCTGCTACTGCTGGCACGGCTTGCTACTGTCAATGCTGACAGCTTAGACTCAGTGTGTAGCGTGTGTATTTTTTTTTTCTCTCTCACTCTCTGTCTCTGTCTGTCTCTCTCCCTCTGTCTGCTTCCAGACAGTGCAATGAACGTATTGCATGTGTGGAGTGTTAGTACAGGATGCTTTTGTAGGTATCTGCATAGGTCCATGTGATGGCCTCTGCTCCAATTGTAAGCCAGCATTTGCTAATTGCATGCAGCCAGTTGTGTACTGATTGCAGTTCTCACTGTGATTTCAGGACAGTGCTATAAAAGGGTATGTGAGATAGGCGTTGCCCTTTCAGATTGTAAGGGCGGGGACCATGCTGGTATGCTGTGGACACTGTTCTGTGAGTGTAAAGGTTAGCATCTCTCTCATGAGTCAGGCTGTGTTGTAGATTCACATTTCTCCATTCCTCTCTCCTGTTCCCTGTAGTAAGTGTGTATGCACATTGACACCTACAACTATATATATATATATATATATATATATATATATATATATATATATATATGTAAATATGCATATATTTATATATGTACATTAACTGACATTATTACGTACTAGCTACCAAATAGCATGGCTGTTTCTGTTCACACACTACTATTATGGAAATCCACTAGTTTTGACAGTAATTCTAAATGACATGCTTTGTGTACTACACATCCTATATTCCCTTTACATTCATTCCTACTATTACATGATATATGTATTTTAGCACAATGTTCTTGTATAAGAGTCATGACTTAGTGGTAGGTTATGCAGACTACTGTTTGCAAGGTCCTGGGTTCGGGACTGACAGTGGGATTTTATTTTGCTTTTGAACTGACTACAGGACCTGTCAATCAGAGTGACTAAGGCACTTTTAAGCAGTTGTAACCGGGTTAGCGCTGGTTTGTGCGGAGCTCACACATGCGCACTGATGTTTAGCTCCGCGCACACACGCGCACACCCGCTTACAACCGCTTAACAGTGCTTACTCTGGCGCACACCCTCGCTATTTTCTTTGAAAGAAATGAAAATAGGGAGACAGGAAAGTGGTGAAAAAGGGGTCACAAAGGGGGTAAGACAGTAGGGAAACAAGCTTGGGATTTGCAGGAGGGATGTAGGTAAGGCCCATAGCTGCCCATTTCTTCATTAGCAACAGCTGTGCATATGTATGCAATTTGGTGTGACATTTGAAACCTTCCACCCCTGAGAGAGGTGTCAGGACAACAATAATATTTGTTGTACAGCCAATTGTAATTGATAGTTTCCATGTCTAGCAGACATGTGTGCGGAATGGGCAGCTATGTATGGGGCGTAATTTCTTTGTGGGTACAGAGTGCCCTTTTTTTTTTTTTTTCAGGTGAGAGTGGTATGTCAGGTGAAGGAAGTCGGTATAGCTGGGGAGGTAGGTTGGGTAGGTCAACAGACAAGACAAACAAGACGCATACAGGGGCGGTGTACGACACATGTGGGGGGGGGTTACACAATTGACGGGGACGGAGGTTTGGATATCCAGAGCCCATGAGCCCACAGATGGCAACAGTGGAACTGATATCCCCACCCATGGGCAGTTGCCACTGTTCCTTCACTGCCAAGGACGGGGCTGTGCTGGGGGCTGTGTAGGCCGGGCAACAGGCATGCCCGTAAGTTGTGCCACCTGTGCCTCAAGCTGGCGTAGGAGCCCAAGAACAGACTCCTGGATCTCCCTACGCACCACAGTCCGGACGCTACGGAGGGTGAGTGGTGGTTTTCCTCTGGCCACACTTGCAGAGGGGGGACGAGCCCCATCCCCTGCAGCGCTTCCACCCGCAGGTGGCACAGGGCCACCGGAGGAGGGTCCAGACTGGGCACTAGTTCCAGGTGCACTCGCCAGCTGAGGTGGGAGAGGTGGGTCCGCTGGAACCCGCCTTCCCTGTCATCCTATGTTTTGCATTATGTCATGACAGTTTGAGTTAGTGACATATAATACCATTTACAATTAGTTGTAACAGCATGCATTAGTATTCCCATTAACCAAACACCCAGATATTCACACCATTGAACAGCGAGCATAACACATGCATAATTTGAACAGCAATACACAGTCCAACAACATGCAGGGTTGATTGATGGCAACAGGCCATCAGGTTTGGATGTATGAACAGGGCAGATGCATCAACAGACATGCAAATATTTATGACCCAACAGGACAATTGTCCAGGGGTGTTAATTGTGATTTCACATACCATTTTCACGTGGAATGGGTTATATGTGGTTATAGGGTGGGGTGAAGAAAATAATATTAACACCTTCAAATACCAATACATATGCTGTACATTTCTAATAGCGGCACATATATACACACTACTGTTCTAACTACAGTTTCCTATATGATAACTACTTCAACTTGGTGATAGGACTGTTACTGCTACATCAATATACATTTTATTGTTCTTCATACACATTCATATCTGGCTTTATTCAGCTACATCATCCTGCTACATTTGCTTTATATAGCTATAGACAACTGTGGATGTTTGGTATGTCAGACAATCATACTATCTGCATATTGTAGACTGAGAGCAACATATCCAGATTTTGGTATACACATTCCAGCTGCAGCAACACTTTGAACAGATTTTGCTGTTTGGTTTTGCTTCTCACATGCATTTCATTCTGTACTGACTGCAGTATACTTTATTCAGGGGTTATTACTACTTTATTGGTGGATTCATGACACTTTCTCACACTCTCACTTGTTTTCATTTTACTATTCAGGATGGTACTTACTTCTAGGCTTTATTGACATGTTTTACCTGTAGTTATTTACAATCCTTTCCAGCACTCTCACTTATGTCATGTTTCAGCATTTCAACTGGGGTATATTTCACACATGTGATTTGCTCATCTTCTGCAGCTGTACTTTTCAGCCTGCTGCAGGTTGTGTACTATTATATTACAGGTGGGGCATCTTTATTTCAGACTTTATTTCAGACATTTTCATTTTTCTGTTTGGATTACAGACTGCAACACACTTTTGTAATCAAGCAATACTTGCAAACACTCTTACACTTGTTACTTGCACATTCTATTACTTAGTGACTACACTGCACTCTTTTGCTAACTGTCATACTTTTATATTTCTTTACAGTTACTGGGAGAGGATTACTGACCTGCCTGTTGGTGCAACCGCATCAGCCTATCACCATAGGCTCTGCGGTTCGCAGAACGGACACCTGCAGCTGTAATATAAATGAAGTCATATTGGAATACACATCTCCATAATATCAGCTAGTTTAATTTCTTACATACATAATTACATGTAACTTACTCAGTAGTGGGGCGTTGGGCATTTGCCGGGCCTCCTGGATCCAAAGGTTCAATTGGTCCTGCTTGCGTTTCTTCAGGTCCGCATGGTGGTGACGAACCTGCTCACCAGTCCTTGGAATCCCTGTGGCACTGGTGAGATCATGAGCCAACTGGTCCCACACCTCAGCCCTATATGCTCCCCACAGGACCTGGCCCTGCATGAGTTGGGCCTCATGATTGTGGACTAGGAGCCAGACCATGTATCTGGACTCCTCAATGCCCCACCTCTGTGCTCAAAAGCAACTACCCTCACCTACTCCTGTCATTCTGGCTTTAAGTCAGTTCTACAATTGTTTATGCTGTGTATTCCCACCTATGGGGCTTATATAGGCCGTTTTTCCCGCACATATCTGTGATTGGCCATTTTGGAATTGTATCAACTTCACAAAACCTGCTTTGTCTTACTCCACTTTGTATTCATTCCTATATATTTGCTATTACTGCATTTATAGGTACTGCTGTCATGGTTTAGTGGTTCAGTACCTTGACTATGGTGTATAGTATCCTTGGTTCGAACCTGTCCACTTCTTTTTATTTTTTATGACTGTCTAGACAGGCTGAGGGGTGTGTCTGTGTAAAGGCAGTTTTGATATGGCTTGCTCAACGTTGACCATCGGTTAGCTTGTTGGCGCGGTGCGCAGCTCCTCGCAAATGGGGTACACTGGTTTACAGCTCATTTGGCTATCAGCATGCATATTACACTCAGCTCAGCTAGGGGCACACAGTTTCAGCGTGTTAAACCACCGCTCACCTACGGGCACTCATTTTGCACCTGTTAAACCACTGCTCACCTACAGTCACTCATTTTGCACCTGTTAAACCACTGCTCACCTACGGGCAGATGCACTCACCTTGTTAAACTGTAGCTCAGCTACAGGCACATCTGGCATCTTTTATTTTTTTGTTATCTCACATTTCTTCAAAATAAATGGACTATTTCATTACATTATACATGAACTATGATTTTATATGTGTACATGTTTGTCAGGGACTTGTTTCATGCTTATTTTACTAGAAATAAAAATTGGTGTTGGGGGGGCTTGAACTATGAATGCCTGCTCTTCAGCCGATGTCTCTACTGCTACACTATTGCTTCTTGGCTTACTTTGCTTATTTGGTTCTTATATCCTTTTCCACTGACTGCTAACTGTGGCTAAGCTACAGGCACGCCCGCGCAAATGAGCGCACTCACGGGCAAACATCTTTACGATTAAAAAAAAATATATAACATGTTCATTTATATATTTTATGTTCATAGTCTGTGGAGGCATGTGTTGTGTTGTGTTTATTCACATTTCCATGGCCTCTGTCGTGGGTGTTTACTTTGGGCAATTTTACTCTTCTGTGGGCGTGTCTGCTTGCAGGGCTCGGCCTACGGACATGCCCCCTACTGTCTTCCATGGACCGTGTTAGCCTTAGGTGTGATTCAGCATGCTCTCATGAATATGCAGAGCATGCTGACATCACTCCGTTTAACTGCAGCCTCTGTGTGAGAGTTATAACTCTTATATGGAGGCTTTGTGAATCCTGCCCAAAGTTTATGTACAACCAATTGTTAACATTCTAACATTTATTACAGAAAAATTAGATCACCAGCATTGGGGACTGGCTGTTGATGGGTTACAGAAGTGTGTGGAAAACATACCTCTCAACCTCTTGGCTCAAGAAATCTGGACAAAGCCTGACAAAATGGGGGGACAAAGGCCCAAAAAATAGCGACACATTTTAAATATTGCTAGTATAGACTTCGAAAGTTGCTAGAATAACAGGATCTGTGTAAGCATGCATTTTCTGGAGGATATGAAGTCTGAAAAATCAAATATTTTTCATTATTTAGTGACTAATCCTTAGCTCAACCCTGTGATTTGTCAAAAAAAAAATGTTATGAGGAACAATCCAAAAATATGAGACAAAAATCTGGACATTCTGTGAAAATATGTACAGTTGAAAGGTATGGTGGAAAAGAGTTGAACTTATGTTCATTGTGATAGGTGGGACACAATTAGCATGTATATCTCCTCCTAGAAGGATTTTAGTATATTGGGAAATTATGCATACTTGTTTTTTGGAGAGGAGTCTTGCACTTAATTTTGTTTTAGGTTGAGATGAAGTGAAATACTTTGTGCATTGAATAAATTTAAATAAGCAAATTCCTATCATCAGACCCTACCTGAATTTTATTTTCTTGACGAATCTAGGAGATGAATATGATATGTTTTTCCACAATGGGTGTGTGTGTGTGTGTGTGTGTGGGGGGGGGGGGGGTTGTACTTTTATGTTTCACATATGACCTCACCATAGGCAGGATCACGACCTTAAGTGACTTGAATTGTCTGTGATAAGACACAAAGTACAAATATAAGTTCATAGGCAGTTAGCAGACATACATCTCAGGGGACCATTGGAGAGCCTAGCTCAATGTTTCCAATCACCCCAAACACAGTATGGTCATGTGACTTGCTCGAGGTTACACCCTAGACTAATGAAGGCTGTGGGAATCAAATGCTTCACCAGTACTGGGTTAATTGCCTGACCAAATGAATCCAAGCATCTGCTGTAAGAATTTACCCTTTAGTGTTTTGATCTCCCAGAATCGAAGGCGAGCATGTGACCTGTTGAGTCACTGATACTGGTAATACACATTGAGGAGTACATGAAGAGATGCAATAAACAATGTACGCTCTCCTCCTTACAATCCAATGCTGTTAGTCTGGGATAGGCACCCCCATTATGCATCTGTGCACTATGTTTCCCTAAAATGGCTGAGAGATAACTCATGAAACACACTGTAGGGGTGCAGTAGCAAAACTGAAAATCAGTAAAGAATAAAGGGTGGATATAGACATCAGATACTTAGTTTGCAGCTGATTCACAAAGGACTGTAGACAAAGCATATTTACATTAGTATTATGTACCACTCAGTGAGGACTATCCGTGCAATCAGACAGTTCTTAATAAAATAATGCTTATATAATAGAATGTAACCTTTATCCATCATCTCTTTTTGCAGGTTTGACTATTAAATTTTCCCAAGAAGTTAAGCATCACTCACAGGGAGTTATGTCAGTAGAAGGTGCATTGATACAGTGTTTCTATCGTTTTTATTTTATTTTATCTATTTGTAATCCAGAAAAGCCCACTGGTCACAGTTGTGAGTAGAGCGAGGTAATCCTGTGCCAGTGGTTTCTGAAGTATATCTCTGAGTCAGGATGGGTCATTTTAACCCCAAATGCAGTCGACATAGCCAACTCCAAATCCAGCTCCAGACAAGTGACAAGTGGAGTACCTCAGGGTTCACTCCTGGGACCACTTTTGTTTGGCATCTACTTCTCTGAAGTACAGGCCAATACTAAGGGATTCTGGCTAACAAAGTTCTCAGATGACTACAAACTGGGAGCCATTATTGAATCCCCAAATGATGTGGATATTCTACAAAAGGGCCTTACAGAAACAGATGCTTGGTGCCAGAGCCATGGGCTCAAGCTCAATGCCAATAAAAGTATAGTTATCCCCTTTGGGAAAAAACATGTACCCGTGACTTACCATATAGGTGGCAATACACTAAACACCGAAAGTGGGATGAGAGACTTAGGGACACAGGTGGACAGTGGTCTCACCTTCGATAACTATATCACCACAGCAGTCAGGAAATCCTTCTATGTGGCACAACTCATCACTAAGGGCTTTTCATCTAGAAAAAAGGAGGTCATTGTCCCACTGTACTCATCCCTCATTAGACCCATTATAGAATACAACACCCCATTTGGTATGTACCTCTCAAGACATCTGCAACAACTGGAAATGCCGCAGCAATGCCTCACTAAAAGAATCACAGGCCTAAAGCAGATGCCCTATGCTGACTGTCTAAAAAAACTCCAGCTGTACTCAGTCGCATATCGTCTACTCAGAGGCAATCTCTGCTTAACATGCAATGCCATATCAAACCCAGAGCTGTTGGACATGCTACACTTAAAGAAATCCCAATCCTTTAGAGCCACATACTCCAGGGATCTAAACCTTGTCATCACAATGAGCAAAACATGCTGGAGGGATAGGTTCCTGACCCAGACACTCCCCATACTCTGGAATAGACTGCCTATACATGTCAAGCAGATTGCCTCTTTGGCCCTCTTTAAAAGGAACCTTGATGATTGGATGGGAGATAGGAAATTCACCCCAGGATCACATCAGTTGCCCTGCTAGACAGGGGTCCAGGGAAGTAAATACTGTGGGAAGAAATAGCCAGGGAATTGTTATGGCTAGGCTTGTATAGGCCCTAGGGCTGATAGCCTAGTGCCAGCCTATGAACCTATGAACCTATAAAGCATATGCTGCTGCCAAGGCAGTCTTTGCCAATAGGCATGTCATTGTTATGCTCAGCAGTAGCACCCAATATTGCTTCTGCATAAAACTGGTATCCCCACTTTCTTAAAGCATAGCAACAGCATTTCCATTTGAACTAGAATGTATTTATTTATTATTGGGTAATCAGGTTAGCAGGCTGGTACAAGACCATTTTCAGCCACTGCCTAGACTATATGGCAAAAGACAAGCATAAACACATATACAAAGCACGAGATAACAAAAACATATTAACAATATTGAAAAGTAATAAGAAAGCTGTTAATACTAATCAGAAGAATTGCGCAATAAATTCTGGAAGTAACATTTTCAGAGCCGAAGCAAGAAACAAACACCTTGCTATGTACAGACACCATGTTCATAGACAGATAGTAGGCTAACTGCCCTTGTGGGTCACTTTAAGCTGAGCCAGTATCCTACTTGAGACTCAAACCTTGCATCTTGCATTTACAAGGTAAACACTTTAACTATTATTCCACCTCCAACCTTCTACCGCCCTGAAGAGAACTATGTGACTAAGAGAGGGTTAGCATAAGTAGAAGAAGTAGTTAGTCATGGTTAGTGGTAGGCAAGTGTAACAAGGAGAGGGTAAAGTAATAGAAAATGATGGAAATAAAAAGTTTTATGTGCAGCATGCTACAATCAGCCATGGTGGTACAGCGGTAGCATTGTTGCCTCACAGCAAGAGGTTCTCCTGTTCGATTCATGGCTGGAGTGCCTTCTGTGTGGAGTCTGCATGTCCTCCCCTTGGTCGAGTGGCCTCCGAAAGACATGCGTGAATGGGTGGCATTGGGCTGGCAACTCGGCACCATAAAAAATCTACTGCCAATCATTAGCGGACCGGAGTTCCGCTGTGGCAACCCCTAACAGGGAAAAGCCGAAAAGACAAACAAACAGGCAGCATACTACAGCTATATATAGGAGTGAGAGACTTGTAGGGTTTGTATAAGGGGTAAGAATATATATCTAATGAGTAAATTAGGGCCAAGGTAACAGCACTAAAGTATTTATATTTGTGGTTTATTTTTGGTAGATGCATCTTTAGTTGCTTTTTAAAGTTATAGGAGATATGACTGATTCTGATAACATCTTCCATGCAGATGCATCCTGTTAAAAGAGAGATTTCTCACAGATTAACAACTATGAATTGGTGGTCTCTTTAACAATAGTTCTGAATGAATAGAATGATCTGTGTACTAGTAGTCTGTTACATGGGATTGGGGTTGGACAATAGCTGAGTTTTAGCAACTTTAAAGAATTATGAAAGAGGATTACATTTTCCACATTTGTCTTATTGTGGTGCAAACACTGGAATTTATCACATTGCTTAACCTTACCCAGCCAGATCAAAATAAGTTATCCCACATGTCTATTTCTAGAACCCTTTTTTTCAAGCCAGTTTCAATGTCCAGTAAGTTTTTTTATATGACTCTGTGATATGTGGTTTCAGCTCTCTTCTCCAAGTATGGAAGTGAGCTGAAGTGCATATGAAGTTGAACTGTTGATCCTGAATGTTATTCGAGAGGACATTAAGCGAAAGCTTCTGAAATTCTAACCTACCTGGGGTCACTGACATGTAGCTCAGAGTCATAGGACTTGAGGTTTAATATTGGCCTTATTTGACTGGATCTCTCTGTAGCATGCTATATATGGCACTTTATACTTTTTTTTCATTTTCTAACCAGCAAAATGTTATCTGTTTGCATTTTTAGTTTGTTCTGGGACCTTAGTCTTGTAGCATCATTTACAGTTGTGGAAAGATTGTGTTTATACATTACACTGTACTTCACAAGTTCATACCAGACCATCAGTCTACAGATTATTACAAACTTAGCCAATGACCAGAGGTCAGACTCTAATCCTGTACCTTGTTTCAGTCAGGTTAAGATCTTAACCATTATGTCAACCCTTGTATTGCCATAAGTAGAATTCCTTATAAAACTTAGCTGTCTGCACTTTGAGTCCTGTGTTGGGGCTTAGTCTTGTAGTATCATTTGCACATGTGGCAGAACTGTGAACTACTGTCAGATATGAGCCTCATTTAGTCATTTATTATTGCATATGTTCAACAAACACACTGCCTTACTAGCATATGGGTAATAATGCTCTGCTACCTTTCCTCTGGGAGCCAGCCAAATTTCAGAGTCCCTCTCACTGCCTGTCTTTGGGTGCAATGGACCAATCATCTGGCAGTAGAGGGACTGCCTTTCAGACTCACAGACAAGCTATTCAGTTTTCTAGTGCCATAGTAAGAGAAGCATCTCTCAGAAGAGATCTCTTGGAAGTTTGTTCCTTACTCTGGTTCTCTTCAGCTGCTAAGCTCGGATAAGAAACCCTTTTGGGCTCAATTTCCTCCTGCTGTCTTTTTCTGTTATTGCTTGAATAGTGTACTCTGCTGATTTGCTTGCTTTTTCTGATTGGAAATATGTATTTACTCAGGGTTTTACTTTCCTTTCAGTATAATATTTATATTTATTTTAAGGTTCATTTGAATGTTTTGGCTTTAAAAATGCTCTTTTTTCAGTTTTGTCTCTGTGGTTATGATTATTTGAAGTGACTGAGTAGGTTTACAGCATTTTAAGCAATGTTTATATTAAAATCATGATTTGGACACCATTTTGTATGTTAAACATTTCTGATAGGAATTTTTCATATTTTTTATGTTGATTGCTGTTTCGTGTTGTTTTTAATCATTTGGGGTTGACAATAGCCTCTGTTTATTAAAATTGGAAGGAACTTTTGTGCTTTTGAAACTACTGTCATTTTACTCAGAGCAATATTCAAAATAGTATCCTGAAAAATAGACTTCAGATTGCTCGTTAGATGGAGAATAGTAGGATCTGTCCATTTTTACTGGGATGGCCATGCAGTCAGTACTTGGTATTGATCTGGCTATTTTTTGTCCCCTGACTTGATGGATTCAGATGCTGTGCCCCCACCCATCTTCCCCTTTTGCACCTAAAACATAGAAATAAATCAAGAAATTTGCCTCAGATATTTACCTCCATATCCCATGGTGTGGTGTTAGTACGACACCTGAGCATGGCACAAGGGTCAGACATGTCCTCCAAGCTTGTACCATTGCCTGGTTCAGATATAGAAGAACCAAAATTTTTAGGTGTGGGGAAGTCAGGGTGCAGAATCTGTTGCCAGTGTTGATATGTCTCCTCCTAAAAAATTTCCCACTAGTGTAATACATGCAAAAAAGAGGCAGAAGACCCACCACATTGCAGAACACCAGCCTCTGATAATGTTTGCACCTGATCTTGTGGCTCTGGCTAGATCCATTGTTGAGGCAGTTGATTATGGAGTACAAACCCACATTATTAGTAATGTCTATGCTTCCACCCCCATTCAACCATCTAAGGATCCTGATTTTGAAGGGAATATGGAATCCGAGGTTTTGGAAGTGTAACCATCTGATCAATCAAGTTTATTTGAGGATGAGCGGGTTAAGAAACCCAAAAGGATGTTTTCATTTTCCCAAATGTTGACTAGATATAAGGATGTATTCAGTTTGAAGCAATAGGCAGCTGCCCCTAAGATCAGCATGGTTTATGACCTTTTGGAGGATAAGGTGCCAGATGTGACAACCTTCCCTCCATTGATACAAGCATCGGAAGATGTTTTTTAAGAAAGCTTACAATTGACCTCTGCCGACTTAGTCTTTGTCTAATAAAATGGTTAAGTAATTCAGGATGTGATCAACTATGCTTGGTCTCCAAGCACCCTTGTCTGCTGCCCACTTCTATGTCCTGAGAGATCTATTCCAATAAAACGACTATGAATTCAGCAAACCCAGTACCTCCAGATAAACTAGGCAAGTGGCTAATATATCAGTGAAAGAAGTTGATGCAGTCCAGCATGGTAGTTTTTAAAGTGTTTAAATCCCAGTGTTTTATGTGTAAGTTTGTGTTGAGGTATTATGTATATTTTTTACAAGTTCACCATATTGTTACCTGCTGAGCAAAAAGTCTGTGTCAAAGATATTGTTTCCAATGTTTCTCAAGTGTCTAAAAATGCATTGAAGAGTACCTTGGAGGGGGCTGATGGTGTTTCTAGAAATTTAGTGGCATCAGTGATGATAAAGAGGTATGCTTGGTTGCACAGCCAAAAATTTTCTGATGAGTTAAATGAGATTATGAATGTTCACCTTGATTTTGATTGTGTGTTTGCTACAGCAGCAGTTCAGCTCCTTAAAAACTGGAATGACAGAGGTAACCGAATGCAAGGTGAGTTGAAACTCTTCCATATTCTCAAGTTTCCCTCTAATAAGCAGGATAATTTTCAGTGCCCAATAAACATAAGTAATTGCAGAAGAAAAATGTGGCACCTAAAGTAAATGACAAGACAAGAACTCTGCCAAACCTAACAAGAGGGGTTCATTTCCCAAATAGGGTAACCCCCTTCTAACCTATGACTATGCTGAGGCATAGCATCTGTCTTTCTCATCTGTCCCTCTGAGTACCCCATCTCAAAAGTTAGCTCTCAACAAGGCATCCTGGCCATCAGTGGTTTCTGACAAATGGGTGTCAACATTGCTGGGAGAGGTTATAGGTGCAGTGGAAGGAACTACATCTCCTTTCAAGGGGATTCCCCCTCACCCACTGGAATGGCCTTTGTTATTCCCTCCTATACTCAGGCAAATGCTGGACTCAGGGATCATAGAACCAGTCTCTCCTTCAGACAGAATGAAAGATTTCTCCACCAGAATTTCCCTGATTCCCCAAAAGGAGCTGTTTTGGAGACTGGTGTTGGACCTATTTTTTCTGAATACTTTTGTCAAGGTCCCCAAGTTCAAGATGCTCATCCTGTACACAGTGCTTCCTCTTTTGTTTGCTCTTATGGTTGGATAATCTTACCTAATTTTCCACAGGGATTTGATTGTCTTACATAATAAACCCTACTTCATGATGAAAGTGGTCTCAGAATTCACTCTCAGTCTAGCTATTAATCTCATTGTGTTCTTTCCAGAACCTCAGACTAAGGGAGGCAGGAAACTTTTCACCTTGAATGTGTATTGGCAGATCAGGTACTACCTTGACAAAACAAATCCCTTCAGGAAGATCAAAAGGTTTTTATTTCCTACACTGGACAAAGAAGGGTCAACCTGTCTCCAAGCAAACCGTTGCTCATTGGTTATCCTCTGGTACTGTGTTTTGTTACACCCACCATGGCAATTTGAATCCAGGCAAGGTAAAGGTGCACTTCACCAGGACCTTTTCCTCTTCAGAGGCAAATTAGAAAGGAGTAGTCTCTAGAAGTACTCTACAGGCAGCAATGTAGTCCTCTTTCCATACTTTTATGTAGCACTACAAGCTTGATGCTTTTCCTAAACCCAGACCAGGCTTCACTACGACCATTCTCCAGGTGCTCCTGGATACTTATCCTTCCTCCTCCCAGTTTGAGTAAGCTTTTGGAATCTATCCATATACCAGTAAGGTAGAGTATTTGTTGAACATTATAAGGTTGCATAAGTTCAACTTAACTTAATCAGTAGATGTCTGTAGATCACACTGCCTTACTGGCAGTACCAACCCTCCCCCTTCTTTTTTAGATGTCGATAAATTGGTGTTGACGTTGCTGTTGAGTTATGCTGAGTGGCCTTTATTGTTATGTGTGTTTGTGCATGCAAGTGTGTGTGTGTGTGTGTGTGTGTGTGTGTGTGTGTGTGTGTGTGTGTGTGTATGCGCATGGTTGTGTGCACCCACAAACTTGTGTGTGTGTAGTTTTGGCTGTCTCTGCCATGCCAAGTGATTGTTCCATCACACCCACAGAGAGAGAGTGGGATGGACTCTGACCTTTGATAGACTGCCAGAGGGACGGTAGCAGAGCACTACTACATATATGCCAGTAAGTCAGTGTGTGCTATGAACATCTACTGTTATAGGTAAGTAGGACTTACACAGTTGTTCTTTTTCCATAAGCAGTGTTACTGGTAAATTTCTATAGTGTCATGCCTGAGACTGTGGTAGAATTGCAGTAGTGAGAGTATTATATATTCTGCCCCAGGACTGTTGCTCCAGTGCTTTTATGATTATTTATATTCTAGTTTTGCTGCTAGACTGTTATATTCTGCCTATCATTTACCTGCCTAAAGTTGCATCCCAGTGCCTTTCTATTCACCTTTCTTTGTGTATACCCTACCCCCATTGAGACATTAAGCTAAAGTTTCTGAAATTCGAACCTACCTCAGGTCATTGACCTGTAGCTCAGAGTCATAGGACTAGAATTCCAACCCACCCATCCACCCACAACCCCGTTTCCCATTTTTTCAGATGAGGTTGTGGTGTCACTTCAACACTGACAATCATATAGGGCCAAGGTTCATTCTGCTGGGTAGGTAGCTCTGCATGGCTTCTTGCAGCTTGAACTTTGTCTTAACCCTCCCACCCATGTACTGTTGTGGTTTTAAAAGGCAGTGCCTGTAGCCTCTGACCCTTATGGTAATTTTATTTCCAAAGTCCCTCCTTCCCCTCTTTCATTGCTGTTGTCAGTTGTGTAAGCTAATTAAGTACTTTTTCCACCCATTGGTTTTCCATAAATCCATAGTACTGAATGCCCACCCACCCAATTAGTATTGCTCCTGAGTAAACCCCCCTGTACTACAAGTTGTCTGCTGCTCATTTTCCAAGAGCTCCCATCTGCTTGGCACCCTTGCCACACTTTGAGGGGGTCCTGAATTAATCCTGCTCCATCCTTGGCAGATTAGAAATTTATTTTATTATTTTTTCACTTCAGTTAAATGTTTTAGAGAATTTCTCCAAAGCTGCTCATTGTTTGATGACAATGCCAGAGGCTTTGAGTGATTTTGCAAGTATCAGAAGCCATCCAAAGCTTAGAAAATGAATCTAAGTATAATTTTTGCACGCACTGTGTATTTTCATCCACTGTGTGAAGGTTTACTGTATTTATTTGTTTTTCTGCACTTTTGCAAATATTTTTTTCTAATTGCAGTAATGGCTGCTGTTCTAAAGTAATTACAATGTATCTATTTGAATTGTTAAGTTAGGTCTAGACATCTGTTTGTTGTTCTCAACAGTTGGGCTCCAAACCAGTCATTTTACATTAAGAGAGTCCAGGTTTGCACTCTTGTCACTTGAGAGGGCTGATTTAACTCATCTGAGGTGGGAAATACTAGTAGAAAGTTCAATTTGTTCTTATCTGATTGGTCTCTATGCTTAATTAGTGTTAAACCTGTTTTTCTTGAAACATATTTAAGTCTTACATTTGTGCAAAGCTGCTCTTTGTTCAGTGGAGGTTTTCAGTGTCTTTTATATACGCAAACACCAAAAGTTGAAATTTCCATAAAAAACTACCTTGGATCTTTACCCTAGTCCAGCAACAATCACCAGGCAACTAGTTTGCATGCTGAGCAGCATTTACACATCCATTTAAGAATATTTTAGTTTAAACGACCTTATCTTAGGACCCAGGGCTATCACTGCCCAGTGAGCAACTGTTTTGGGCACTGGGTAGCATCATACGCTAGGATAACTGCAGATTTCCTCAAGTAAACATCCCCCTTTATCTGATTATAAACACGTACCATTCCATTCCCTTGCAAGTACATTAGACCTAGAACCATGGTTGGGTACTTTTCTACCATCCTTATTTCCAGTCTGGTGGACATGGGCATCCTGTCACAATGTAGCAATTGCCTCATGTATACCGGCAACCACTTAATTCTCAAACAGACAAATACAGTATGTGAGAGATGTACTTACACATTGTCACTGGAGGCCAGACTCTCACATACAGACACAAAATGCAACAAGTATGTTACCAGTGATCCACACATACCACACTCACAGCACCCACTAAGGACCATACACAGCGACCTACATATGTGGGAGTGCTCACGCATAACTTACCCAAGCCTCAAAGGCCAATGAGGCAAAATCCTCAAAACTTCAGCATGCGCACAAACAAGACACTTTCAAACATAACGCATAAAGCCACATCTCATTGTGTCTCAGCTACCAAGACTATAAGGTGAAACATTTCATAACCTAACATCCTGGCCTTAGGTGACTCCATTGTGCAACACAACAATGCCCCCCTTACAAGGCTGAATAAAAAGAAAGTTACAGTTAGTTGCCAGTCATGGGCCAGGACCCGACAGACCATGCAAGCACTCAGGTCACTCACCCCCATGTGCCAGTATGACTCAGTCATAGCCCATGTGGGCATAAATGACCTGAGCCATACCTCCCTGAACTATAATAAAGAGACATGATTGAACTCTCAGAATATGTGTCACAGGCAGGTATGAGACTAACATTGGGCAGCATTTTATCATCTCCAGGGAGGATGCCACACTGTTGTTGTCTTTCGGCTTTTCCCAGTTAGGGGTCGCCACAGCGGAACTCCGGTCCACTAATGATTGGCAGTAGATTTTGATGAACGCCGAGGTGCCAGCTCGACATTCAACCTTCAATGAAAGTACGCCCATTTACGCATGTCTTTTGAATGCCCACCCAACCGCGGGGAGAACATGCAGACTCCACACAGAAGGCACTCCCCACATTCCAGCCGAGAATCGAACGGGAGAACCTCTTGCTGTGAGGTAACAATGCTACCGCTGCACTGCAGACAGAAAATGATCGACTTTAAGGTATGGCTTAGCTACTGGTGTCATTCAAAAGGTGTCCAATATTTGTCAGCCTAGGAAGACATGCTGTTTGGTCAGGGATGGTCTTCACCTGTCACCTCTAGGCTTTTGGAGAAAGAAAATCTTGTTGAGAAGTAAGAGAGAATGTGCAGAACAGAGCAACAAGTCCCTCATTACTATTAAAAAATGAATCTGGTAACTAATAAAGTCTTTGAAAGCTGATTTTTGTGTCTTTCGGCTTTTCCGAGTTAGGGGTCGCCACAGCGGAACTCTGGTCCGCTAATGATTGGCAGTAGATTTTTATGTACTGGCTTGCCAGGCCTAATGCACAACCTTCAACAAAGGAACGCCCATTCACGCATGTCGCCACACAGAAGACGCTCTAACTGAGAATCGAACGGGCAACGTCTAACTGAGGTAAAAATAGCCTCCAAAGCTAAGGATAACCATAAGGCATTCTTTAGCTATGTTCACAGTGTGAAGGGCAACACCCAACAATGGGCAGATCTAGTTACAGAGGGCATGTCCTGTACTCATTCACCAGATATAGCAAATCTGGTGGCTGATAAATTCAGCTCAAACTTTACTCCTCCATCACACCCAATTCTTCCCCAAGAAATGCCCCCAGTACTCCTCCACCAATTATCACCAGTGAAGATGTCACCACCGATCTCCCAAAGCTAAAAGCATGGCTTCACTGGGGCCTGACCATATACCAGATTGCCTCTTAAGTCATTAACACCTATGTTATGTGATTGTCTTGCTTCTAGTAGCCTAAACACATTCTTACATTCCAAAGCATTTTCTAGGAAATCAACTTAAAAACATAACGCAAAGAAATGAAAATATTTTCTGAATAATAAAAGTGATTACAATGGTACAAACAGCAGTGTTATCTGTAAACAGTTCTTGCATTAATAACAGTCAGTATAGTAACAGGCTTTAATCAATGCTATAATATATTATTATGAATACAAAATCAGCATGATATTCTTCTCTAATGTTTCACAAACAAATTGTCTTATGTTGGAAACTGTACAACCTAGATGTATTTTGTCAACTTACTTTTTTAACTGGACACAAGGTTTCATGTGGCAGCAAAATGTTTCTTTCTATGTGCATGCTTTCTAAGATATTTACAGAAATATGAATAATTATGCTTATTTGTATAATTAACAATATAAATAACCCTAAATATCTCTCAAGATGTGCAGCTTAGAGTGCAAATGTCAATTACAGTTTTCTTTAACAGCATCTAAGGTTTCATTTTAGAAATATTAAGTACATATGGACATATTTCATATTTTCATAATTACTAGTAAATAATTACCAATATATTGCATACTGGCAAATTGCTTTTCTTTCTCCCACCAGGATATTTCACACTGTGCCTTTCAATAACATGCAGGTCTCACAGTTAAGAAAAGATGCAAATTTGAAAATATGACTGATGAGGGAAATCAGTCATTACTTTCGCCATGGCAGAAAATCTGAGATTAACAACCTTAGTGTCATTTTCTAAAATTACACCTTGCACTTTCTAATACTTCCTAGTATTAATTTGTGACTCACTTAATTAAGGATGACAGATGCAAAAAATGTCAGAATGTCACAAGGAGCTGTGGGTTTTAAGTGGCAGAATACAAAAAAGGTGCTATAGACTTGAATGACTTAACTAGTTTAAATCAGGACCTATCAGGTCCAATAAGAATTCTGTTTAACCACATTATCTCGATCAGCTTTGTTCTGATAGAGTAGAGAACAGCTGTGGTCATCCCTCTGCATAACAGAGGACTGACAACTAACCTGGGAAATTACAAGCCCATAAGTTTGACTAGCTTTGTTTGTAAGGCCATGTAAAGGATAATCATGGACCTGATGAATAAAGACATAGGAAACCTCCAAACACTGGAGCCAATCCAATTCAGCTTTATCCAGGGCAGGTCTTGCTTACTAAATCTGAAGTCAACAAGGCCACGGATGAGGCAAAACACTGCATGCCACCTACCTCAAACTGGTCAAGGCATTTGACACAATTCCCCACTCAGGTATTATAAGTAAACTCACAAAGTTGTGCATAAATCCCTATGTAACCAGATGGATAGCCAATTGGCTGCAGGGCAGACACATGTGGTCAAAATGGGTGACTCAAGGTCTAGAAAGAGGCCAGTTAATAGTGGCATGCCACAGAGCTCAGTACTGGGACCACTCCTTTTCAGGATACACTTCTCTGACATAAAGGCTAATCTGGAAGACCTCTGTATGACAAAGTTTGCTGATGACTGCAAGATGGGGGTGGCCAATGAATCATCCATTGATGTAGATTTCCTTCAGAAGAGTCTAGATCAGACAAATGATTAGTGACAGAACCATGGCCTAAAACTAAATGTGAAAAAATGCATTATTGTGCCCTTCGGGAAGTCAAATACCCCTGCAAATTACAACATCAATAGCACACCCTTAAGAGTAGACTCAGAGGTGAGAGATCTAGATACCCAGTAGCCTGAACTTTGTCAGCCATGTGTCCACAGTGGTGAGGAAGTCCTTCCATGTGGCATAACTTATAACTAAATGTAGAGCATCCACAGGGCTGGCCTTTGGTCAACTACTGCCCTAGGGAAAAGGGCTCCACAGCACCCCCATGCTACTCGGTGCCCCCTTCTTGGTCTACCTACACCACCCAGATTACTGGAAAAGTGCCCCCTGCTAGAGTGGCACCCTAGATGGCTGCCTAGTTGGTCTATGCCTAAGGCTGGCTATGGGCATCCAGATCCAAGGAAATTATAGTCCTGCTGTACTCAGCCCTCATTAAACGAGTACGATGCACCATTTGGCATGTACTTGACTAGGCACTTATAGCAGCTGGAGTGATCTCAGAGATTCCTCACCAAAAAAAAATATATATATATATAAATATATATATACATATATATATATATATATATATATATATATATATATATATATATATATATATATATATATATATATATATATATGCAGGGTGCGGTGACCTATGCCTGATCTGCAAGACACTAACAAATCCAGCCCTGCCAGAGCTGCTAGACATCCACAAGTCAAACAACATGAAGGTCACCAAATCTAGGGTTCTAAACTTAGCAACTCAAACAAAACATGCTGGAGAGACAGAATTGTGTCACAGAGGTTGCCCCTTTCTTTGGACCAGGCTTCCTATTCAGATTAAGCAGAGCCCTTCCCTGGCCCTTTTCAAATGCAGTTTAAATCAATGGATGGAGAATCGTAAAGTCACACCTGGGTAGTGCTTATGTCCCTTATGGATAAGGGCAGTCTGTAAGATACTCAATGCATAGGCACAAATCCATGCCGTCATCTTGCCCCTAGGGGGCATACATTGGGTAAAATCAGGTTATACTGGCAAGGCTTGTAAGCATTCAAAAGTTGTTAGTCTACTAATCTGCTATGAACCTATGACCTACCTTGCATATTGAGTAGCACTACCCTTTGGATTTAGTGCTATATTGCCTAGACTAGTCTATAACCCCAAAAACAGCCTTAGCCAGCCCACTTTGAACCCCCTGTGCACTACATCTTTGTAGCTCATCCAATAAAGGACCTGACACCATGGATATGGACTTTTTGGATTTTTCTGCATCCAGTTTGGTGAATATGGTTATAGTGAGACAATGTAACAATTGTCTAATGTTCATTGACAACCATTTAATACTCAAAGAAACAAATACAGTATATAAGAGATGTGTATACACAATGTCTCCGGAGGTAAACCTCTTGTGTACAAACACTCGTAATAACAATCTGGTTGTTAGAGACACACACATGTTACACCACCAGACATAATACTCACCCAACACAGATGTACTTATGATGAGGCACTTAAATGCAATCTTCCCAGATCCCAAAGACCTCCCAGACATTCCACCTGCAGAAATTATCCTCAGCAAGCCCGAAAGCACTCATTGGGAAATAATATCTAACATGCACATACAGGCACACCAGTGGAGCGTCAACTACTAAGCCTAATAATGCAATGTATACATTAGTCAAGACTCTAGTCATAGGGTCTCCATTTTATGACATACCGATGCCTTCCTCACTAAGCTGAACAAGGAGAAAATAATGGTCATTTACCTATCAGGAGCCAGGGGATCTGTCAATTTACGCATGCGCTCAAGCCATTGCACCACAGGTACCAATATGATTCAGTCATAGTCCATATAGGTGTAAATGACCTGAGATGTACCTCCCTACATTATATGAAGAGAGACATTATGGAGCTCTCTGAATATGTTTCTTAGACTGGTATGTGCCTTGCACTGAGCTCCATACTACCTTCGCCAAGGATGGTACCGTAATACTAACAAAAGATGATTGACTTTAATAATTGGCTTAGTTTTTGGTGTCATTCTAGGGAGAAACTTTATTTGTCAGCATGGGAGGACGTGGTTAACAAACCACATTATTTTTCCAAGTGTGGTCTGCACCAGTCTCCTTCATGCTTTTGAATATTGGCTATAACATTGTTCTCCCCACAGAGACTTTTTTGGCAATGCCCAGTTGACCAAACTTCCAGCATAACAAAATCAACCTAAATGTGTTAATGCTCAATGCCAGGAGTCTAAACAAGAAGCGCCACCCCCCCCCACCCCCCGCTTGCCTCACCTTGGAGAATGTAGACATCTGTTCAGTCACCAAGACCTGATTTAAAGTTGGTGAGTGTACCCAAGCAGTGCAAGGCTTCAGTGTCTTCCACACATTTAGCCCAGCAACTGTACAGACAGGGACTAAAGGTGGAGGTCCCTCAATCTGCATTAATAACAAGCATACCTCTAGGTTGTTTAAACAGGCTGATGCACTGAAGTTCCTTCACATCCAGATTACTATAGACAAAGTTTCATACCATATTCCACCAAGCTAAGGTTACCCTCTATGTCCCATGAAACCCATATCAAACACTTAGACCTACTGGACAAACTCACCATTTAACCAAATTCCATACTCATGGGGGGCTTAATTATTCCTGTATAAAATGGGAATCTTACATCACTCGACATTTGCAGGTACAGAGATTCCTATACTTTGTAATTACAAAACACCCTGGACCAGTTAGTGTATACACCTACTAGAGGTACAAACATACTGCACCTAGTACTCATAAAACTGGGAGAACACGGGTTCCTATCATTTAGCGAATGCAATGAACTGAGAATGCTGTTTAGTCGCATGTCATTACACGAAATGACAAAATACCGAAAGCATGGAACAGCGATTTTTTCCTAGGGGAAAGAAATCACTGAGCCATTTTCGGGACATTGCCATTTCCTCCACTGTGGTGCGATCTCGGAGTTGGTATATTTAAGTAGGGGGTGTGGGGGGCACAGCCTCTCACATTGGGAGGTGTGGAGCAAAGCCCTCCCACTTTATTTTGTGTTTTGATTTTTTTTTCTTTTTTTACGGATCAGTGATCTTTTTCCCTGGGAAAAATTTGCTGATCCGTGTGTTCGACATTTTGGGTTTTCGGGGATTGTGGGTTGATTATATATAGCATTCGCAATTCATTGCATGTATTTACATGTAATATAGACTTGAGAACACTGCATCCCCCAGTGTTGTGTCTGCTCTGGTAAGGTCACATCACAAAGCATTCTCCTTCAAAATAAGAATCAGTTTTGTAACCCCAGCAAACTCTGCAATAGTTAAAAATTATTCCAAGGCATACTACCTTTTATAAAGTGATAACTTGTCAAAATTTGATGCCCCTCCAAATCTAAATAACACAGCAGCCTATACAGAATTATTCAGAGAAGCTCTGCACAACCATGTCAGTGATTTTATTGAGGCTGTTCTGCTCAAAAATAACTCTTAAAACAAACCACCCTGGTGGCTACCCAAAATTAAAGAGGTTATACAATAAAAGAAAAAAAAAGTCATAATTGCAATTAGAAAGTATAACACCAAAAAAAAGATAAAAACTCTCTCTTTAAACTGAATACATAACAAAGGGGGCTAATTAAGTCCTTCAAACCAAGTATTGAGGTAAAGATAGTGTCAAGGGCAACAATAAGGCCCTCGTTAGCTATGTCAAAAAACGCAAAGGCAGCACAATGCAGATTGCCATATTGTTAGTAAATGGAACCATGTTCACAGAACCTAGATATATAGCAAATCTTCTGGCTGACAAATTCAGCTTCAACTTTACCTCCATCTCAGCCCCAGCTGCCTGCCAGGAAATACCTTGTAACATAATCCCTCCAACGACCAGTAGGATCAGGTCATAGATGCGCTGTCTAAGGCCAAGAATACACCTTGATGGACCTGATAATATCCAAGGATAGCTTCTAAATAGTCTGGAATATGACCTATAAGGGTCAGTGGTGTCATAGACTTCATGCCACATGAATGGAGGGCCACAACGGTCATTCCTCTGCAAAACGATAATCCTGAGATCTTGAGATTAACAGACCCCTAAGTCTAACTTGTCTTACGTGCATATCCATGGAAAAAATTATCATGAAAACAATAAACAATGACATAATAAGTCTTCATTTGCTGGAGCCAACCCAGTTTGGTTTCATCAAAGGCAGGTCATACCTACTGAACTTGATGAGGCAAAATTGTGCATACTGCCTACCCTGACCTAGCTAAGGAATTTAATGCAATACCGCAAGTAGACATTGTAGACAAACTCATGGAATTAGGCATAAACTCCTATGTAATTTATTGGATAGCCAGCTGGCTCATAGTCAAATCCCAGGATGTTAGGACTGGAGAGACCACCTCCCCAAAAAGACTGGTCACCAATGACATCCCCAAGGGCTCTGTGCTGGGTCCATTCCTCTTTGGTGTCTATTTATCAAAATTTAAGGCTAATGTCAAGGACTTGTAGCTTACCAAGTTTTTAGATGATTGCAATCTTACAGCAATCATAGATATCCCCCAAAAAAACTAACATCTTACAGGAAGGTCTAACATAGACTGGTGCGAAAGCCACAGCTTAACACTCAATGCCAAGAAATGCATAATAGTACCATTTGGGAAGCTGGCCACCAAAGGGAAATTGCCTCATTCATAAAAAATCCCTAAAAGTACACACAGTAGTCAGGGATTTGCAGACTCATACAGATAGTAACCTGGCTTTCAACCAATATGAGTCTAAGGGTGTAAGAAAATCATGCTATGTCACTCAACTTATAAGTAAGGGCATGGCATCTATGTCCAGAGAAGTCATCATGTCGCTGTACTGTACTCAGCCATCATTAGACCCGATCATTAAGTATAAAGCCCATTTATGTATATGCCTGACCAGGCACATGCAACAACTGGAATGCCTGAAGAGGTTCCTCATCAAAAGAATACAGGGCGTAAACACAATGCCCTATACAAATTGCCTCAAAACCTTCTTTCTATAGTCTGTTTCCTAAAGACTGCTGAGAGATGATTTATGCCTGGCATACAAGGCATTTTTGGAACCCTCTCTGATGGACCTTTCACATACCTGCAAAATAAACAATACCAGAAATACTAGATCTAAGGATTTAAACTTTACCTAGGACTTAACTAGGACATGTTTGAAGGACAAGTACATGTCTCAAAGAATCCTCATTTTGTGGAACAGGATTCCCATCTATGGGAAGCAGAGCTCCTCCCCAACCCTATTCAAGTGTACCTTGGACCAGTTGATGAGAAATTGTAAATTCATCCCTAGTCTGACTCCTGTTTCTCTGATGGACAGAGGCAGCCATTAAATCATTCCCTGACTTACAGACACTCGTTAATATAACCTGTGAGGCACAATAACTTGTTGGCTAAGGCCCCAGTGGTTGTTAGCCTAGTATACACCTATGAATCAATGGACCTATAGAGAAAAAAAGATCAACAGCATGTATCATTGCACTGTGCCAGATAATGAAATGGAGAATGCATGTGATTTAATTATTTTTCACAATGACAAGATACTTTACAATTAAATGGGCATTTATGGATATAATGCACCATTTAACAATGACAAAATGTATAGTCATTATCCAGTCTGTTGCATTCCATTTAGAAATTCATGTTACTGAACGGCACTTATATCCACCGCCACTGGTGACGTTTAAATAAGCATCTTAACTCATTGCAACCTAGAGGCAATGTCAGGCATTTCTACACTTACTTTCTGCTGATGTCTTTAGGAGTCAAATATTTCTCATTCATACTTGCATTAATAATTCCAAAACCATGCTACATACAGGGTATTAGACTTAAACATAAAGCTTGCATGATGGTAAACACAGCAGTACTGATATCTGACCTCTGTCGAGTACAGCTAAGGAGATAGTCAGTATTATTTGTTTACTATGTACCTGTACTGCAATACTTTTCATATTTCTCTAAATATTGCAACATCAAGTGGCGCAATCCAAACTGCTTAGCCTTGTATGAAAGCTCACAGCTGTATGAAGAAAATGCCGGCAGTAGGTGTGGTGCTTGAATTTACTGGGATATCCAAGCTAATAATACAACATTACAAAAATTAATATTTACCGTATTTATTGTGGGTTATAAAATCCATTTTAAGGCCTAGAACTGAGTGAATGTAGCCATTGTAAAGAATAGTTTGCGCTGTTTAGTTTCTATTTACAGTTTTCTTGTAAAACTTCTGGTTCTAGAGATATGAACATTTGTGATAACTTCATTTTTTTGAAAGGCTCAGGCCACACCCATTGGAAGTTAGAGTACAAACTCAAAAGACCTCCACATTCACACAGTTTATGTTCAGCAAATTATTGCTGAACAAGTATTAAAAAAGTGAGATTACCTTAGGAACTAGAACATTTGCTGATAAGGAACATCACTTTACAGCTGCAGGTACAACCTTACACATATTTTTTTCTTTAATCCCATCAATTCCCTTAGCAGTCACAACAACCTACTGCTTTTAATTCGCATTATCATCCTCTGTCAGTTTTGTTTACTTTCTACTTCACACAATAATACTTGTAAGACATATGACAGCTGGTAAACTTGAAATGAGGTAGATAAGTCAGTAAACAGATTCCTGATGTAGTCTTTTTGAACTTACATTTCCCCTTCCCTGATCTAATTTCTGATGCTGTTAACCTTTCAGAATCACCAGTTGACTGTTTGCCTCTGTATTCCTGACTTACACACCACTATAAATAGTAATCTGCTAGTTATGAAAGCCAATTAATCCAAACTAAAATATTAATTGTGTTATATAATTTGTCATGGTATTAGCAATAGTCAAATGACACGTGAGGTGGCTAGTGAGGAAGGCTGGACAAGAAAAGGGATGCAGGCATTGGTACCATGTTTATAGACTTCAGATAGTAATACATGATTGATTGTCTTTCGGCTTTTCCCGGTTAGGGGGTCGCCACAGCGGAACTCCGGTCCGCTAATGATTGGCAGTAGAGTTTTACATGCTGGCTTGCTGGGCCTAACGCACAACCTTCAACGAAGGAATGCCCATTCACGCATGTCACCACACAGAAGACGCTCTAACTGAGAATCGAACGGGCAGCGACTAACTGTGAGGTGACAACACTACCGCAGCACCACCACTGCAGTCTTCAGATAGTAATACATATTTGTTTTAAAACAAGTGATGTGTCCTGAAGTCACCAGTAGTATGACCAAATAAAACTCACCCTCAATGCATACAGAATGTATACATGCAAATCATGATGTTTGGTATAAATAACCTATGACCCCTTAATTAATTAATGAGAAATATGCACTTGTATTTCAGACTATCACACGTATGCACTCACTTTTATCATTATGTCTTGGCAAAGACATTGTTAACAATTTCCCATAAGGATCAGGTGGAAAAATAATGATGTTGATGAAACTCTCCGGTTCAGTTCATGCACTGAAATATGGGAAGCACTACATGACATTCAGACCATAAAACACTATGAAGTTATGGACATCATAGCTCTGTACTAAAGTTAGTGGACTGCTTCTTGAACGTATAAGACATGACAAAGTGTTTTTGATTGTTACCAATCAAAAACAGTTTGTCATGTCTTATAAGTTCAAGAAATGTATTCTAAGAAATTCATCTCAAGAGTGAAACTCAGGAGATGAATTTCTTGAAATCAATTTTGGAAATATATTAAAAAAAATAGAAGTTTCAATTTGAATCCCAATCATAATTCTTAGCAAAACATGGGATCTTTTATCCAATGTATTATCAGTGTAAAAAAATGAGACTACAGTTTGTCTAACAGTTTTAAAAGCTATAACACACCTTGTGCTTTCTCACAAATGATGACCAGAAGTGAAGAGCAACTCTAATCAGCAAACAGCTTGAAAAAGTGTTGACACTTTGATCTGACACACTTTTTTTTTTTTGTTACTTGTTTGACAGTATGAAATGTGTCACAGCTCTTCATTGGTAAGTACCATGTGTGGGTCAGCAGACCGATGAACAATTTCCCTATAAATCTACCCCTAAGAGTTCCTGAACACATAGTTGCTTGATTAGCAACAGGTTTGCATGAAGAGGGCCATTGCTGCATGAGATTAGACTAAGATCATGCTTCTTACCCAATTAGTACCCTGGCAAATGTTCTCCCTTATATGGTTACACAAGGAGGAGCAAAGAATCCCTTGGAACTATTCTCCTTGTAACCCACTAATTACATACATATCTATCTATCTATCTATCTATCTATCTATCTATCTATCTATCTATCTATCTATCTATCTATCTATCTATCTCTCCACTTATCTATCTTTCTATATTATTGCACTTTTCTACTGTCTCTATAACCAGCTCTTTGGAAATGGGCATCCTGAGAAAATGAAGACATTGTCTCATGTTTTGTGACAACCACCTAATTCCCAAACAATCTGACACAATATGTGGGAGATGTACTTTTACACTGTCTCTGGAGGCAAAGTTCACATATACAGCCACTAAAAATACAAAAAGATTGTCAGAAACACACAAAACACTTTATTAATACTTGCTGCACGCACTATAGGACAAACACATATACCTACATATGCTGAGGGTCTAAAAAGTAATCTACCCAAACCAAAACCTCAAAGGCTTCTCAGATGCAGTAATTATTACAAGTATCCTCAGCACCCTCAAAATCACAATACCAAATCAACATCCACTATAACACATTTAGCCTCAGTTTGCAATATTACTACATCTAAGCCTATAAGGTAGACTACCACACAATTCAATATTTTGGTCATATGAGATTCCATAATGTCCCACTCACCAAGCTGAAAAAGAAGAAGGTTACAGTTAGTTGCCCATCAGGGGCCAGGATCCATGAGATCATGCACACACTCAGATTACCGAACCTCATATACCAGTATGACTCAGTGATAGTCCATGTGGGAGTGAATGATCTAAGATGAGCCTCCCTGGACTATATGAAGATTGACAACATGGAGCTCCCAAACAATGTGTCCTACGCTGATATGAGCCTAACAACTCCAAGGATGATGCCACAATAAGAACAAAAAATAATTGATTTTAATAATTGGCTTTAGTTTTTAATGTCATTCAAATGTGGTACATTATTTGTCAGCGCAGAAGGATATGATTGTCATACTCCAATGCTTCACCAGGCATGGTCTGCACCAGTCCCTCTGGGCTTTCATGTATTAGCTAAACTTTGTCCACCCCCCCCCCCCCTCGTAGTGCCTTTTTTAGGTAATGCCAAACTGGTAAACCATCCAGCATAGCTAAACCTACTCAGAATAATCTAACAGTGATATTGCTCAATGCCAGTAGTCTAAACAGGAAACTCCATTCCCTGCAAGCTGGGAACATTGGTATGTTTTTAATAGCCCTTTCATGAACAATATACGTCTGTATGTTAGGTGTTTGGATGATATTTTTGTTCTGCGGTTGGGAGGAGAAGACAGTGTTCACTCCTTCATGCAATACATTAATGGTATGACTTCTTTTTTCAAATTTACTTACACTTGGGAAAAAGAAAATGTCAATTACTTGGACATTACTATATCTTACACAAATGAAGGTTTTAAATCTAGGATCTATAGAAAAGACACTTGGTGTAATAGTTGTTTGCATTTTACTAGTAACCACCCTATATTTCAGAAAAAAAGTTTGGTTAAGGGACAAGCAGTTAGAATTGCGAGCATGACTTCTGACAAGAAGGAACTTTTAAGAGAGTTTGACAACTTGAAAAAAATGTTTGTGGATAGGGGATACCCTATGGATTTTGTTCAGAATATATTGAACAAAGTGTATAGAGGGTGGGGTACCAAGTACAAGGCACTTTTAGGTAAACCCTTACAGGTTTCTAACAATTCTAGAGATACAAGGAAATACCAAAAAGCATGTGTAGTGGATTTCAATGGCTTTACTGGGCCCTTCACAAACATCATTAGGGAAAATTGGAGTATGTTTAAAGTTAACAAAGAATTACAAGAGGTAGTAGGAGATGAGCCTATATTTTCTTTTAGAACTGGTAAAAACTTGAAAAGTGAATTTGAACAGGTAGATGTTAGAAATGTTAAGAACAAACAAGGTACCACCTCTAGTGGAAGATGTAGATATTGTCCATATATAATAAAGGAAAGTTTTCTACCCTTACAAAATGGGTTAAACAGCTCTGTGTATTTTTGTAAAGGTAATTGCAATACAAGGATGTTAGTTTATATGGCTGTGTGTGGGGGATGCACAGCATGTTACATAGGGAAAATGGAGAGGGCCCTGAAAGATAGGATATATGAACATCTATATGACATCAAGTCTAAAAAAGAGACAAGTGCTTTATACAAACACACCTTGAATTGCACTTCCCCCAGCATTTTTAAATTTGGGATTATAGACATTGTAAAAAACAATTCTAGGGGAGGAGATACTAGGAATATAATATTGAACCGAGAGCTTAGATGGCAGCTTAGGTTCAAATCCAGTACACACCCAGGATTAAATGAATATATTTCGATTAAACCTATATTATCTTTGAAAGCCTCACAAGTTTAATACATTTATCAAAATTAATTATAAAAATATTGGCAGGTACGCATTTTACCTTTGGAAGGTTTTAGGAAAGGGTTAATCCATATGCTGGCTTTCAGCAGTGAACTTGTTTTACTGAATTTTAATTAATTATACAAATTATTCAATTATTTGAAGTGTTTAATTAATTGTCTGTGATATATAAAGGAGCTGTTTTTTTTAAAAATGGCATCTGATGAAGTCTTGTGCTCAAGATGAAAGCGCTTATTTTTGCCTGTTTGAGGATTTAATAAATATTTATTCCTACACCACGAAAGACTGGACCTTCTCTACTTTTGGTTATTGGTTTGGTATAATATTCTTTTGACTATGCTGATATGAGCCTAACAACTTCAAGGACAATGCCACAATAAGAACAAAAAATAATTGATTTTAATAATTGGCTTTAATTTTTAGTGTCATTCAAATGTGGTACATTATTTCTCGGCACAGAAGGATATGATTGTCATACTCCAATGCTTCACCAGGAATGGTCTGCACCAGTCCCTCTGGGCTTTCATGTATTAGCTAAAACCTTGTCCACCCCCCCCCCCAGTGCCTTTTCTAGGCAATGCCAAACTGGTAAACCATCCAGCATAGCTAAACCTACTCAGAATAATCTAACGGTGATATTGCTCAATGTCAGTAGTCTAAACAGGAAACTCCATTCCCTGCAAGCTGTCCTCAGCCTAGAGAACATTGATGTCTGTATAGTTACTGAGACATGGTTTAAAGCTGCAGACAGCACCTCAGCAGTGCAGGGTTATAATGCCTTTTACACATTTAGACTAGCTACTACACAGAAAGAGACAAAATGTGGTGGTGCCTCAATTTCTATCAAAAACAAACATGGCTCAAGGCTGTAAAACTGTATGTGGCACTTAAGCTCTTCCACTTACAATTCACCATAAGCAGATGTCTTTGCTAGATCTTTGTAAGCTATAGACCCCCCATGACCCAGGAAAATCATGTCACTTACTTGAATGAACTCAAGTCACTCTGCCTTCAACCCAACATGATACTCATGGGTGACTTCAGCTACCCCACTAGAAACTGGGAATCATGAAAGACCTCAAACTTGTAGGAACAAAAACTCCAGGACCTTGTCAACATGAATGTCCTGGACCAACAAGTCTGTATGTCTAATAGGGGCACCAACATCTTTGACCTAGTCCTCACCAACATGGGGGAAACTTGCACCCCCCCCCCAAGTCCTCACTGGTCAGTTTGGACCATAAATCTGTCTCTTTCAAGATAAAAAGAAAACCTAGGACACAAAGTATCGCTGAAACTTTTAGGAATTATTCTAAGGCAAATTTCCTACTTTAAATGACACCCTGGCAATATTTTGAAGACCCACTCCCAAGGCCAGGGTAACACTGCTGCCTGCAGGAGTCATTCACAAACCTCTTTACAATCAGTGTATACAGCTGCATAGTGGCAGTGTTACCTACCCAAAATAAGCACAGGACTAACTCAAAAAACAAGCCACCCTGGTAGAATCTCAGCTTCAGTATATTGTAAAACAAAAGGAAGAAAATCTTGGCTAAAAATAGGAAGTGCAATACCTAGCAAGGTATGCAAATAAACAACTTGGGACTAATTAAGTTAACCATCTCCAAATCTGAGGTTAAAAGTATCCTCCTAGGCTAAAGACAACCACAAGGCATTCTTCAGCAATGACCGAAACCTCAAACCCAATACACAACAACATGCCGGTGTAATTGTAAATGTAACCACCTATGCTGAGCCAGAAGATGTAGCAAATCTACTGGCTGATCAATTCAGCTCTAATTTCATGCTGCACCCCTCCCCCCCCCCCACAATACTTCTCAAAAAATACCTGCAAGCGTAGCTCTCCCAACTATCACTAGGGCACATGTTCTCAATTCATGCCCCAAGGCCCAAAACAGTGCATTGATACCAGCATACCTCCTTAATAGCATGAAACATGAACTATCAGACCCAAATGATGTACTGTTCATAGCCTCCAAACAGGCTTTGTGCCAAGTGAATGGAGGTCTGCAACTGTTATCTCTCTGCACAAGGGTGGGTCATTCACAGACCAGAGAAACTACTGACCCATAAGCCTGACTAGTCTCATATGTAAAGCCATGGAAAGAATAATCAATAATCACACAAAAACATACTCGGAGGCTCTAAATAAAGATCTGCCAAAGCAGCAGAGACCTCCAAAGCAGACACCCAAGCAGCCGCTACCCCAAAACAAAACATGTGCAACACATATCTCACAAATCCAGTGTGCCAAACAGTCACAGCCCTTAAGGCTAAACAACACACCTGATACACTTGTAATAGGTGACTTTATCGTCAGGCACACTGACGTCCTACTCACCAGGCTGAACAAGGAGAGGGTCACGGTGAGCAGCCTGTCGGGCGCTAGGATCCGCCACATAACACAAGCACTCAGGTCACTCCAAGGCAAGTACAAATATGACTCAGTCATTGTCCATGCTGGTGTGAATGACCTGAGACGTACCTCCCTGGACTACATGAAAAGAGACATAAAGGAGCTCTCTGAGCATGTAGCCCAGGCCGGTATGACCCTGACCTTGAGTAGCATCTTACCCTCACCAAGAATGATGCCACAATACGAAGACGAGATGATCAATTTCAACAATTGGCTTAAGTACTGGTGTCATTCAAAGGGGATCCAATGCCTGTCAGCTTGGGATGATATGCTCGACAAGCCACGATGCTTCGCTAGGGACGGCTTGCACCTGTCACCCCTGGGCTTTCGAATATTGGCAAAGGCTCTTGCTACCCCCATAGTGCCTTTTTTAGGCAAGGCTCAAAAGACAAACCCACCTCCATAGGTATCACAAGGGATAAGAAACTAAGAGTAATGCTACTCAACGCCAGAAGTCTAAACCTCAAGATCCACGCACTCAAAACTCTCCTTAGCATGGAGAACATCGATATCTGTGCAGTAACAGAAACCTGGTTCAGGGTTCCCGAGAGCACACCAGCACTACCAGGTTATACCTCATACCATGCTTTTCGGCCCTAAAACTTGGACCGAACCACAAAAGGAGGGGAAGTATCAATATTCATCAAAGATTCCCACACCTCCAGGTTGGTGGCAAAGCACGAAGCATCAGAGACTATCCATGTGCAACTAACAGTGGGTAAAACTGCCTTCCAGTTTATAGCCTGCTACAGACCACCCTCCCAAACCCAGGAACCCCACTCGGCCTTCCTGAGAACACTGGAAAATATGAAGGTCTCTCCAAACACCATTATATTGGGCGACTTCAACTACCCAAACATAGACTGGGAGCATTACTCTAGCTCCAACACCCTAGCCCAAAGGTTCCTAGAATTTATAAACTCAAATGCTATGGAACAACTTGTTACCACTCTCACAAGAGGGGAAAACATACTGGACCTGATCATCACCAACATGGGGACTCTATGCTCCAGACCAGAAGTGTATCCCTCACTGGTAAGATCAGACCATAAACTAATCTCACTGGATATTCACATCCCGACCCCACCCCCTGCCCTGAAAACCACAGTGAAAAACTTGTCTAAAGCAAATTTCACACTCCTCAAAACTGAGGTGGAATCCTTCAAAGCCCGGGCCTGTGGAAAATCTGGCCCAGACCGCAGAATCCTTTATAAACGCATTCTATGAACACCTTCAGGAATGCATGGATCATCTTGATCCCAAATAAAACCAAGACCCAATCCTCCAAAGGCAGGCGTCCTGTCTGGTGGACCCCAGCCATAAACAAACTATACAACAGAAGGAGGAAGCTACTAAATGATAGAGCAAAATCCCAAAAGGGAAGGCATCACTGATCAGTATTAGCAAAAACTACGGGCACACATAAAATTGTCTAAGGCCAGCTTCGAGAGAAAAATTGCACAGGACACTAAGGATAATCACAAGGCTTTCTTTAGTTATGTTAGGAACCTGGGTGGTAATTCCCAGATATGCTCAGAATTAGTCCAAAATGACAAAATATACACCGAACCCACAGACATTGCCAACATCCTAGCTGACAGGTTCAGCGCAAACTTCTCCCCACCTCCCCACCAAAGGGCAAATATCTATCCCAGCAGAGTGCTGCCCCTGACATCTCAGATGCTCAGGTAAGAGCCGCCCTCTCCAAAGCAAAAACACAGCATCAATGGGACCAGATGGTGTCCCGGGCTGCATCCTACATGAACTCCAAGAAGAGCTAAACCCAAACATAAAACTACTGTTCAATCTCAGCCTTACTACAGGATATGTGCCCAAAGAGTGGCATACAGCAACAGTGGTCCCTCTCCATAAAGGTGGTGCCTCAACGGATCCTGGAAACTATCGCCCCATAAGCCTGACTAGCTTGGTCTGCAAAGCTATGGAAAGGATCATCATGGACCTCATAAATAAAGATATTGGGGACCTACAAACACTGGATCCTACCCAGTTCGGCTTTGTTAAGGGCAGATCCTGCCTCTTAAACCTGGTTGATTTCTTTGAAACAGTCACCAAGGCCATTGACGAGGGGAAGGTGGTCCACACAGCCTACCTGGACCTCGCAAAAGCCTTCGATACAATACCCCACTCGGGCATTATAGATAAGCTCACCAGCTTAAATATAAACCCCTATGTCACTAGATCGATTGTAAACTGGCTCAAGGACAGAACCCACATGGTTAGAATTGCTGGAGCCATGTCAGACTCCAAACCAGTTACAAGTGGTGTCCCACAAGGCTCAGTCCTGGGACCTCTCTTGTTCGGTATATATTTCTCGGAGGTACAGGCCAACACGGAAGGACTGTGGCTGACCAAGTTCGCAGATGACTGCAAACTGGGCGCCATAATCGACTCTCCAGCCGACACAAGCATCCTCCAAAAGGGCCTCATAGAAACAGACAACTGGTGCCAGAGCCATGGCCTCAAGCTAAATGCCAAAAGTGTATAGTCATCCCCTTTGGCAAAAACAAAGTGCCCACAAATTACCACATAGGTGGTAATCCATTAAGTACAGAAGAAGTAATTAGGGACCTGGGGACCCAAGTTGATAGCAATCTCTCATTTGACAACCACGTGGCCAAAGTGGTTAGAAAAACATTTTATATAGCCCACCTAATCATGAAGGGATTCACATCTAGATCAGGGGAGGTCATCGTGCCTCTTTACTCATCCCTCATCAAGCCCATAATTGAGTACAATGCCCCTTTTGGGATGTACCTTACCAGACACCTGCAGCAACTGGAAAGACCCCAAAAGTACCTCACCAAGAGGATCAAAGGGCTCAAACAGATGCCATATGCTGCCCGGTTAAAGAAACTCCAGCTCTACTCAGTGGCATACCGCCTGTTCAGAGGCGATCTGTGCCTGACGTATAAAGCCATGTCCAACCCGAATTAATGGACATGCTGCACCTCAGAAAATCCAAATCCCATCGAGCTCTGGCTCGAGAGACTTGAACCTCAGCACTGAAATAAATAGGACATGCTGGAGGGACAGATTCATAACCCAGAGGCTCCCTTCACTCTGGAATAAAATCCCAGTCCAGGTTAGGCAGAGTCCCTCATTGACTCTCTTCAAGAGGAATCTTGATGAGTGGATGGGAGATCGTAGGTTTACCCCGGGTATCACTTCTGTGTCACTGTTAGACAGAGGCACAGTATACTAACCTCGAAAAAGGGCATAGCAAAATAAATTTAAAATGGGTGGCGAAAGCCAAACACATTCTGGCTAGGCTTATAAATGCCCTAGGGCAGATAGCCTAGTATGAACGCATGAACCTATGAACCTATGAACAACATAAGAAATCTTAAAACATTGGATTCATTTGGTTTTGTCAAAGACAGGTCATGCCTACTCAACCTGTATGGACTTCTTCCAGAAGGTTACCAAAGAAATGGATGAGGGCAAAATGATGCATACTGCCTACCTTGACCTGGAGAAAGTATTCAATACAATACCCTACTCAGGAATTGTAGACAAGCACCAAAGATTAAGTATAAACACACACGTGACCTGCTGGATACCCAGCTGGCTAATGCATCGAATACAAAAAGTCAGGATAGGTGAGTCTACTGCCAATAAGAAAACCTTAAAAACAGCAATCCAGAGCCAAATTAGTACATAACACTCTCCTTTTTAAAGCAAAAAACATCTTTATTAAATTTTCATGTATGTCTTAGGCAGTCTTACATTTATATAAATGAGAATAAACCATAAAGACACAATCTCAGATGCAAACATTATACCTTACAATATGTGCAAACAAAACTGTAGCTGCAAACTTTATACATCACTTTTTATATAACCAGTCATTGCCAGTTAACCATTATGTAGCTCATTCAAATCCTGCCTTCTTGTAAACCTTGATCCTCTGCTGCATGTATTGATCCCGCATTTACCAATTTTTCCTATGTAATTTGCTCCTAACCTTTTCCAGAAATCCCAGTTCCAGTTGTTTAATCTCTGTTACTGTCTTTGTTACTTCTAGTAAAGTTGGTTTAGACTTTAATTTTCTAGTAATTAATAGTAATAATTAGACTCAGCAAGGCCTTACTATGTATAGGCACTTCTGATTCTGTATCATAGCTCAAAAAAACTAATTTCTCTAGTCACTCCAATTTGCTCACCCAACATCTCCAACAGTGCAGACTGCAGGGAATCTTTAAAGTTTGCCAACACATGACATTCACAGAAAATATGCTCCCATTACCTCTTTGTCAACCATTATACCTCCAACATTTCCTGTCTACCTGAGTAAAAATTATTTGGAGCCTGCCTGGGGTATATACAACACTCTTTTAATCCAAAATTTGAGCACTTTGATCCTGGTAAACTGACTCTGTTTACCTGGATGAAAATGTTCAAATTTGGATTAAAGGAGAGTACTGTGCACTTATTCAGCTCCCAGACTGTTGTTTTTAAATGTTTTTACTCTGTGGTGGTTCCATAAAAAAGCCAGTCACTGGCAGAGTCAACCAGGGATTGGTGTTGCTCCTTTTTTGCTCTTCTTCTCTGAAGTCAAGGCCAACATCAAAAGCCTCTGACTGACCAGTTTTGCAGATGATTGCAAACAAGGCACCATTACAGAATGCACCAAAAACACAAATGTCCTACAGGAATGCCTGACACACACTAACAACTGGTAACAGAGTCATGGTGTCTCAGTCTTCATCCAGAAGAGACCCACACCAAGGATGTTAAAGCAGCATGATGCAATAGCACTTCTTCATATTAAAATAACCATCCAAATGGTCCATTACTATATGTTAACTAGCTTTGGAACTCCTTCTATGACCCAAGAAATCCACAATGCCTGTCTACAGGAACTAGAATCACTCATTATTAAACCTAATACAATCTTCCTAGGTGATTTAAATATTCATCTATAGACTGGGACACCTATACCACCACTAGTGCACATACACAGAGATTCCTGGACTTTGTCAATACAAACGCCTTGGAGCAATTAGTCAGAGTACCCCCTAAGGTGAGTAACATCTTGTATCTTGTTCTTACCAATATGGAGACATCTTGCACCATCCTTTGTGTATCATTGTCACTTGTTAGGTCTAACCATAAAGCTGCCTCTGTCAAAATAAAATTTTAACCGTAGAGTCTTTCCACCCAAATTACCTTTAGAAATTTATTTAAGACAAACTACCTACTCCTAAGTGATACACTGGCAAATCCTCACCAAACCCAGTTAACTCCACTGAATACAGTAAGCTCTTGGTTAACCAGCACCCATGGGGATTGGTAGATGCCGGATAACTGTGATTTCTTGTTGTTTAAGAGTTACTATTAAAAATAGGCCTGACTAATACTGTACCCTATATTATTTGTTTGGTTTGACTTGTTCTTAGGTTGGGGAGAGAGGGAATTTATTCCTACCTTCCTTTTTAAAACTCTAGAAATATAAGATATGTTTATGCAGGGGTGGTGGACAGAAAGTACAACACATGAAAATTGTAGTGTATTTCTTCGATTTTTTTTTTCTGGTTGCTTGAGTTCTGGTTAACTGAGAGTTTACTGTATGAAGAAATGCACACCACCATACTATTCCGGCATGTAAACAGCTACATAGATGCAGTTGTATTCCATAGGAACAAGTGAAAGGCAAACCCAAAAACAAACCCACAGGGTGGAACCATAACACCAACAAGCTTTATAATAAAAGGAAAATAAATTGACCCAAAGTAAGAGAATTCCCAGAATGTTAGAGCCCTTGTCACATAAATAAATAAATTCAGGAGCTTAATAAGTTTGAGGCTAAAATAGTTACCCAAGCTAAAGAAAATCACAAGGCCTTTTTAGTTCATTCCTCTGAATAAAGTATGACCTTCAACAGACCCAGGCAATTATAGACCCGTAAGTTTGACCAGCCTCACATGCAAGCCATGGAAAGACTTATGTAATTAATCAATAAGAACATAGGTGACCTCCAAACACTGGACCCATCTCAGTTTGGATTTGTCAAAAGCAGGTCAGGCTTACTCAACCTGGTATACTTTTTATATAAAGGTCATCATAGCAATAGATGAAAGTAAATGGTACACACCACATACCTTGATAAGGCCAACATTTCTGACACAATCCACCACTCAGGCACAGCAGAAAAGCTAAATAAACAGAGAATAAACCCTGATGTCACTGTTTGGATTACCAATTGGCTCACAGATAGGATGCAGAAAATCAAAGCAGAGGACATTACTTCCAAAAATTAGCCAGTCACCAGTGAAATCCCCCACAGTCACCAGTGAAGTCCCCCAGAGCTCTGTCTTGGACCTCTCCCATTTGGCCTCTACCAAAAGTCTCTGGCTGACTAAGTTTACAGATGACTACAAGTTAGGAGCTGTCAATGAATCCCAAAATGGCTTAGCCATCCTGCAAAAGTGCAAAAAAGGTTTGTCACAAATAAATATTTGGTGCCAAAATCATGGACGGAAAGTTGTTGTGTCTTTCGGCTTTTCCCAGTTAGGGGTCGCCACAGTGGAACTCTGGTCCGCTAATGATTGGTAGTAGATTTTTACGTGCCAAGTTGCTGGCCCTGACACACAACCTTCAACGAAGGTACGCCCATTCACGCATGTCTCCACACAGAAGACGCTCTAGCTGAGAATCGAACACGACAACATCTTACTGTGAGGCGACAACGCTACCGCAGCACCACCACCACAGTATCATGGACTGAAAGTAAATGCCAAAATATACATTACTGTATTTTTTGAGAAGTCATCCACTCTGGGAAACTACCACCTTGACAATACATCCCTGACAGTTGATCCAGTATTTTGGGATTTCAGAACATATCTGGACAGTGACCTAACATTCAACCAACATGTGCTCATTGCCATGAGAACTTCCTCACCTGCACCGCTTTTAAAGAAAGGCATTGTGTTTAGAATGTTATTGGTCTCCTTTGCTCAGCCCTAATTCGGACAGCCATTGAGTATATCTTGTTTGGCATGTATCTCTTCAGATACATGAAACAAATGCAATGCACACAGAGGTACCTTGCTAAAGGAATACAAGACCTAAAAATATGTTGTACACTGACTGATTCAAAGCTTTGTCACTATACTCAGTATCCTACAGACTGCTAAGAGGTGACCTGTATCTGGCATACAAGGCATCCTCTGATCCAATGCTGATGTATTTACTGCACATCAGCAAGTCAATTATGATCAGAAATAATTTGTCTATGGATCTAAACCTCTTTTACAATATCAACAGAAAAGGTTGGAGGGACAGGTGTATCTCAGTGCTCTGGAACAGACTCCTCATCCACGTAAGACAAAGCTTATCCTGTCCATATTCAAGTACAAACGAGATCTATGAATGGAAAACAGAACATTTTCTTCAGGACTGCCTCCTGCACTACTTATGGAACGATGCAGCTCCTAAATGCTTTATCCCATGCATGGGTCCCCTCAAATTATCAATGGTATGACCCCACTTATCCTCACTAGGGAAACTACATAATTATTGACCATGGGATAGATAAGGCCAATCTAACACCAAATGAGTTAGGTTAATTCAAGCACCAAAAGGGAAATTGGCTTGGCTTAAAAATAGCCCACAGGGGCTGCTTATCTAGCATTTACCTATGAACCTGTAAACCTATATCTAAAACTCAAGGCAAAAAAAATGCATAACATCTTTCATAAAGACAGCCATCCCTGGTCCCTGGAAATGACTGCATTGATACACCCCTAAGAGTTGACCCTGTGTTCAGAGATTAAAGAATGCATGTATGCAATCACTTGGCCCTTGACCATCACGTGTCTACTGTGGTAAGGAAGTCATTCTATGTTTTGAACTTATAAGCAACGGTATGGCATTTAGGTCCAAATATTTTCTTATTCCATTGTACTTGGCCCTCATTAGACCGATTAATTGATTATAAGCCCCCCTTTACTATGTACCAAATCAGGCATACACAGCAACTGGAGCATCCACAGAGGTTCCATACAAAAAAAAAAAAAAAAACATGGTGGGGACAATATACATTATGCAAGCATCCTTATAGCCATATCCTTGTACTCTGTTTTCTCCAGATTGC